>NC_141824.1:12537830-12730330 GCF_982586985.1 Callionymus lyra | reverse complement strand
ACGCCGATAATTTACTCACATGTACTTGTGAGTGTAATTGTAATTTATGGTAATACCAGTGGCCTAAAGATAATCAGAAAATTAATTTAATTTTTCAATTGAAAAAAATAAATAATAATGTTTTGTATTATTTATATTTTTTATTGTTTCATTTTGATAAATATGTATTAAATTGTTCCTCATGGTCTTTTCTCTTCATTTCATTTATTTCCTATTGCTTGCACTGCTTCCAGGATTGTACCTTAATGTGAGAGCTTTCATCAAATCTACCCGAGGCCTTCAGTCGCTTCAGAGGTGGCTCTTGTCCATTGAAGTCAACGGCAGCCGAAGGATTGTGTTAACCAATCAGATTCAAGTTGTCGACACAGCGTCAGCGCTTTGGAAGCTACACTCGTCACAGCTTCCACGACGCTGGACGCGTTGACCCCGTTCATGTATTCTGATTGGAGTTAATTTAACTGTTTGTTTTTTAATTCAATGGCTTAAGAGCTTGATCTGGTCGCGGATAAACTAAAAAGAAGGACTTTTCCATAAAAGCTGGACGTTGTTAAGAAAGTTATGCTAACTCCGAGACGAGTCTTTTACCAGCTTCAAAGGATTAATTTATTTCCTCCATGAACTACTTGAATAAATGCATTTTTTTCTAAATAATGTTGCGTTTTATGAGATCAATAGTGGTGCTTGTGTGTGTGTCGCTTTAGCGTGTGTGTGTTTGTCGCTGAAGCCCGTAGTGTGTGTGTGTGTGGGGGGGAGCATGTGTCGTGGCCATGGAAACCTCACAGACTGTAGTCGGAGTGATATTTTGATATAATGCACTGATGTTCATTTGATGATAAACATGTTATTGACCTATAACAGTTTAAGCTCAGATCCCAGTGGTGTATAAAGAACGTTAAACTAGTTATTGAGAGGTGGATTCATTCAAACGTGCGCCACTGAAGGCCTATGTGTGAAATGCACGGCCTGCCACTGGGTAATACAATTATTTGTGTTGTTTGTATAAAGAATAAAAAACTATATGATTCCAAGTTTAGGATTTAAATTTAAAAAAATCAAAATATACTGTAACGTTTGACTGGGATTCAAACCCATGACTGTCAAAACTGATGATTCCACTGAACTAGTTCCATAGTAACAAATATATAACAAACTCCATGTTGTTTTTAACGAAACAATCAAAGCTTTAACAGAAGATTTTTATATTTTTGGAGTCAGCAAATCTGCCCTGAAGCCAAGAGATGCTGAGTCATCGTCCAACAGACACATTTCTGTGTCAAAGTCACACTTTAATGGTTGGAAACTCCTGCCCAGAACTTTTTGGTTCAAATTAAAATCTCAATTTGAACAGATTGAGATGTGACCACAAGAACACAGATTTTTTTTAAGTGTCTAAATATAACGTATGAGGCCCAGAAAACAAATAAAATCATCTGTACTTAAAACAACTTATGTTTGTTACACGTCGACTGCAGCTGAAACTACATTTCCACTTTATTTTTAAACAAGCGTGTGTTAATAAAATGAATCAGTCAAAGTAAGACGTGATTGTGAAAAGTGCTATATAAATAATTATTACTTACTTACTTACTTACTATTGTTTACATTCAAATGTTTTTTTTTTCAGCACTATTGTTTTTCCGGTGCCTGCAGGCAGGGGGCGCTCACACGTTCTTCATGTGTCTTAGCGGGAGTGAAAAGTCAATAAATCTCCGACTGGACGAGCAAAACATGTTGAAATGGATCTTTGACATCATCCGAGTTGATGTTTGACGCTTTGAATCACAACCATGAACTTCTGCTGAACCGCTGAAGACAAACTCTTGAACCTGCGGCTCGACTTCCTGCTGAACTCGTTTACGAGCCACTATCACTGGGACTGAAGCTGATAAGATATTAGAACTTTTCATTCCGCCTTGTTTCATATCAGATAATGAGAAAATAAAGAATCGGTGACATGTATTAACGTTCTTAACTCAAGTTTTAATTCATTTTATTGTTTTGTATGAAGGTACATCTGATTATTTATTATTAAATAAAATAATAAACATTTCCATGTGTCTTAAATATTAAAACATGTAGTCTCTTTTAATATTTAAGTGAAAATGGTTTGAAGTTGATTTTTGTTAATTTTTTTCTTCGATTTTTGGTAAAAGAGTTTAGAAGTCGTTTTTTCTACTAGAGTGGAACAAATTAAGTATTATTTCTTAATTGAAGGGGGAAAAAAATCGTTATTTTTATTTAAGTGGAAACATTTTAAGAAGTAGTTTTTGCTTTTAAGAATAAATAAATAAAATGAATATATTCCACTTCAATAAAAAGAGCTCAATACTTTTTACTTCAATAAAAAAATATCTCAATATTTTTTAACTTCAATAAAAAAGATCTCAATATTCTTTTACTTCAATAAAAAGAGCTCAATACTTTTTACTTCAATAAAAAATATTGAGATATTTTTTTACTTCAATAAAAAATATCTCAATATTTTTCACTTCAATAAAAAAATATCTCAATATTTTTCACTTCAATAAAAAAGAGATCAATATTTTTTTTACTTCAAAAAGAGCTCAATATTTTTTTTACTTCAATAAAAAAAAACTTAATTTTTATTCACTTTAATAAAAAAAAAAATCCTATATTTTTTTCATTCAAAAAAAACCTTTTCACTTAAACCAAAAAAGAGGAAAAACTTTTGTCCTTTCAGGCAAAAACAGAAAACGCTTTCAAAAGATTCTGGGAGAAGAATGCTTGAGATGGAGGGAGGAGGATGAAGGAGAAGAAGGAGAAAGAAAGTGTGAACTACATATTTGATCTGGAGACGTGGAGCCGGACGTTCAGGGCAGACACCTTCCCTGCGGGTCAGAGATTAGCAGGACTTGTGACTTGGATTTGTGTCCAGCGGTCGCTGCGCCGTTTAATCTGCGACCCAACTAATGGACGAGCACATCTCTTCGACACTAAGCTCAGTAAAGTTGTGACACCATGCTGAAGTGATGGTGACCGACAGCTGCGAGACGAGCGGCCGTGAAGTTCCTGGTGTGATTCGGGAGAAACTCTGATGCCATGAGAGCCATGACTCAATCACAGTTCATAGTTTTGGTGCTGAATTATAGTAGAGAACATTTTTCAGAATTTTATATATATATATATATATATATATATATATATATATATATATATATATCTTTTATTTAATATTTAAGACACGTGCCCATAATAATGAATTTCTTTCTGTCTCAACCATATTTTCTGGAAAAACAGATATATAGTTTTTTTTATTTAATATTTAAGACACATGGATATATTTACTATTTATTAACTAACAGATGTACCATTAAAATTCATTATGTCTATTATATATATAGTATATAACTATTTGTTTTATATACGTATCAATCTACGTATCTATCTACGTATCTATCTACGTATCTATCTACGTATCAATCTACGTATCTATCTACATATCAATCTACGTATCAATCTACGTATCAATCTATGTATCAATCTACGTATAAATCTACATATCAATCTACGTATCTATCTACGTATCAATCTACGTATCTATCGACGTCTCTATCTACGTATCTATCTACGCATCAATCTAAGTATCAATCTACGTATCTATCGACGTATCTATTGACGTATCTATCTACGTATCAATCTACGTATCTATCTACGTATCGATCTACGTATCTATCTACGTATCTATCTACGTATATATCTACATATTTATCTACATATCAATCTACGTATCTATCTACGTATCAATGTACATATCAATGTACGTATCTATCTACGTATCAATCTACGTATCAATCTACGTATCTATCTACGTATCTATCTACGTATCAATCTACGTATCTATCTACGTATCAATCTACGTATCAATGGACGCATCAATCTACGTATCAATCTACGTATCAATCTACGTATCAATGGACGCATCAATCTACGTATCAATCTACGTATCAATCTACGTATCTATCTACGTATTGAAAATATATCCTCAAATTGATCCACATATGTGTATTCATTGATGGGTTGAATATATGTCCTCGTTTTGTGTACTCAATTGTTAACATTGATGATGTTGGCTTTTATTCAGAGTTCAAACATATTCTTGTATTTTGTCGTTCGACAACTTGTTGTTCCCAGGGTGCAGGGTTCAAGTGCTGGGGGCTCTGGGCATCTGTGCTTGAACTTTGTAAGAACCTTGGTGCCACTTTGTGTCAATAGTTCCAAACTGTGAAAGATATATGTGTTGGGAAAGAGGATGTAAGCCACGTGGGCATGCTCTTCTTGTTGAGATAAGAAACGTGTACGATTCTAAAAATGTCAAGACACAGAATTTATGGTCTACAGACCTGGTTTGGGAGAATAAGTGTGAAGGAAGACTGAAGATTCTTTGTTTAGGTCAGTGTTTAGGTCAAGGCATGCATACAACATCAACAACGATACAGATTTTGCAAAACTTCACGTGTTCGGGGAGGGTCTCTAGGTCTTTAAAAGGAAGGACATGCTAAAAGGTTTTGAGCCACTCTCTGGTAGGATCTGGTGGGTGAACCAGGATTTCGGACAGAGAATGGACCAAGCGCTCAAACTTCTGGTATTTCTGAATTATTTGCATTCTTTGTTAACTGTTGTATTTAAGGTCTTGGCCTACCTTTGTAATCATTATTTGCTATTAATAAATTGACTGTTTTAATTCTAAATGTTACTCTTCCTTGGATCAAACGAATGTGCAGAACTCATTAGACAGGAAAGAGTTTTTTAGTTCTCTTTACTATGTATCAATCTACGTATCCATCCATCAATCCATCCATCCATAAGAATTAAAATGACATCAAAATACGTCAAATTATGATTTAATTTAAAGTATATATATATATTACATAAGGAAGGAAGGGGGCAGAAGACCTCCATGAAAAGTCTCAGATGCAGAATTAAGTTCAATTCAAGTTTATTGACAAGTATATTTGTTTTACTTGAACTCTTTTAAGTTGAAATGACTATGAATTAAATAATTATGACTTAAAAACGAGTTCAAAACATAGGCTTTAAACCATAGTTAAATCCCATCTTAACTGCCAAGCATGGAACATGAACCAAAACATAAAAACAGAGGCAAAAGACCTGTTAGAAAAAGGAAACATATATAAATAAAAAAAGGGGTAAACAAAACTACTATATATATCTATATCTATGAGTCATTCCACCAAAGGCAAACAAAATATCTATAAACTTAAACTGATAAAACAAGAAGTAACAGATCAAGAAAATTGAAATACAAAATTTGTATCTTACTGTAGTCGTGGTTTGGGACAAACAAACAATCTGGCTCAAGACAAAAGAAGAAGCAGACTATTTCACACACAAAGACACACCTGGACATGCACACACCTACACACTTACAAACTTACACACACACACCCATGCTTACACACCCACACTCTTACACACACTTACAGAAAGTCACACACACACGTTTACACACCTACAAATCTACACAATTACACACACACTTACAAAAACACACACCCACACTTACACAGACACGCACACACACTTACAGTACACCCAAACACACACTTACACACATATATACAGCAGATGTACACTTAGGTGTGTGAGTTGTGTAGTTCCATCTTCATCCTTTTAATGAATGTTCTGAACAACAAACTCTTTTTTTCATGATTTCACAGAAATAAATAAACAGAGTAAAATTAATTCAATCACTTCTGTGAAACGAACAGATAAATAAAAAAGACAAAGATAAACAAGTGATACATGGATGGACAAAGAAGTATTTGAAATGACGATGTCATCCAAAAGAACACAGTAAAGGTCATGGTTTAACATCTACAGCGTGAGGCGGTTGATGTTCCTCGCTGCCCGAAGAGCAGATTTCATGGAGGTCTCGATCCATCCATGAGGAACGGCAGTGTGCTCTCCTGCAAAATGCACTCGTCCTTCGCTCTGGAAAAGGTCTTGGGCGTACCGTGACTGGTAGGGTGTGAAGAGGGCGAAGGCGCCGAGAGTGTACGGATCCAAGCCCCACTTCTTGACTAGGCCACCGGTCCGCAGAGGCTTGATGTAGTCTCCGTGGATTCTTACCAAGTCCTCCAAGACCACGGTCATCAGATCCTCGTCACTCAGTCCGTCCAAGAGGGAGGCGTCGTCAGAGCAAGTGTATGACGCCAGCAGCGCTCCTGCCTCCGTGCCGGGAAAAGTGTGACTCGGGTAGTAGATGTAGCGGGACGGTCTGTCCGTCACCGTCTTCCCGCCGGTGATGCCTTCCTTTTCCCAGAAGCGCTCCTTGAAGCTCAGGATGACCTTGGTGGCGCCGGTGTAGTGGACCCCCCGTTTGGCCTCCATCTTCTCCACAGAGAGTGACGGCAGGAAGTCTATGAAGATGGAGGCCTTGGCCGTGGCAGTGACCAGGACGAAGTCCGCAGTGAGGCTGGTCAGAGAATCCGGGTGATTCCTGTCCTGGTAGGTCACATTCACATCCGCGCCTCCTGATTGGTCGATGGTTTTAACCTTGGAGTTTAACAGGATGCTGGCGTTTATTGTCTGCCCGAGAGCAATCGGAATCTGGTCAAAACCGTTCTGTACCTCCAAGTATCTGAAACATGGAAGGAAGATATTCAGTAGGACATGGTAGGATTTGTTAGATAATTACTTTCTTGAAGTAAGAGCGCGAACGGTTGACTACACATTCACAATCAACATCCCTATCAGACTGATTCGCACTGGTTCAAGGCAAGCTTGGATCAGAATTTGAGATACGACACTGGTAAATTCAAACATCTGTTTAAATGCAAATCACACCTTAAATTGTAGATCAAAGAACAAAGCTTACACACCCGGGAAAGGGGGGCTAAAAGACAGAAGAGAAGATAACCCCCGCCCGAGAACATTTGAATGATTAGATTACAAGAAAACAAATTAGGATGTCTCTCTGATCATGACACAGGGAATTTGAAAGAACTATTTGGCCGGAAAGAGACGACCTCCCGGATGGGAAATTTGACTTAAGTATAGCAATGTTTCTACGTATATGAAAACGTCTTAAGATGTTTCTTAAAGGAGTCAGTAGACTCCATCAAGCGCAAAGAGAGACGAAGATTGTTCCAAAGCTTAGGAGCAACAGCCTGGAAGGATTTCTCTCCTCTGGACGTCATCTGAGCAAGATGACGTGAATATCACCCAAAGATACAGCACTGAAGGAAGACCAAGAGGAGGAGAGGGGCTCAGAGACAGAAGGGGTTCCAAACAAAGGCAGAGAGATTTTCTCTTTGATCAATTTAATTTTGTCAATGAAAAATCTCAACAATGCATTGCTGTCAGCTTCACAGAAGACAGGCGTGATTTGAGGAGCAGGAGACATGAGAGAATTAATTGTGTCAAACAACAGTTTTAGTCTAGCTGTTTCCACCATCTCATTGTAAGAAGACATCAGATCCCTGAGGTGAAGTCTGTGCACCTCAAGTTTAGTATCTATCTACGTATCTATCTACGTATCTATCTACGTATCAATCTACGTATCTATCTACGTATCTATCTACGTATCTATCTACGTATCTATCTGTGTATCTATCTACGTATCTATCTACGTATCTATTTACTTATAAATTATTATCTGTTTAGAAATGTAATTTAAATCAATCATTCAAGTGAAAAACTCTTTTAAAAAAACAAGTTAAAATTGGGTTTTCTTACTGAGTGTCGTCGCTGATGTCTGCTTGGATATAAAGCGTTTCCACTAACGATGTGTAAAACAGGCTGTTTTCATTCAAAATGTCTCCGATCATCTTCACGGCTCCTCGACTCAGGTTCCCCTCCTTGAACAGATACTCCTGCGACAAACAGAGAGATGTTCGTCGTCCTCGCTCCGACCACGATCCGTCGACAACGGTCCATCAATCACCTTCACCGTGTACGTGTCGTACTTGTCCAACAATGCTCGGCAGCTGCTGGCCTGCAGGTCCGTCCTCACCTGAGCACGGGGTCACAGGTCAGAGGTCACGCGGGCACCATAGCGTCGTTCAACACGAACCTTCCGCAGGGTATCGCTGAATAGCTGCGACGCCGACTTCCCCCTCTCGTTGTCGTTCAGAGAGTATTTCAGCACATCGGGATTGGCCTTCACGTCTCGGGTCCTGTGGAGAACCCCGTTCAGCAGGTAGTAGGTGTTGTTGCTCTCTTGGTTGAAGGGCTGCAGAGGGATTTGTAGCTTCGAGAGCATCGTCAGCAGGATCCTGCCGAACACAAAGTAATGGGTGTCATATTGGCGTCTCTATATAAAGGGGCAGGTGGGGAGTGGCCCCCAGCAGGTGGCGTTTTTTAAGAGGCTAAAAATAATTGTGAACATTATTTGTATCATCATAGAGCAATAATGTATAAATTGTATTTTTTAAAGAAAGACTAAGTATTTTACTAAGAAAATGTTTATATAAACATATATCATTGAATCTGACTTGATGTCTTCCGTCAAAACAAAACAAAAAAATAAAAACAATAAGAAAAATGGAATTATTGTAACTTTTTTGGATTACATTAGTTGATTTATATTGATTTGTGACATTGATTATTCATAATATTGATTAAACGCTGCGGATTTAATATTATTGATATTTTAGTTAAAAACTGATTTAAAGGAATGAAACTTATAATTCAGTTGATTAAAATTAATAAGAAACAGTATCTTTTTCGCTAATAAGGACCAGAAATAGTTTTTCGCGCAGCTGAGTATTCTTGAATGAGCGAACGCCAACTTTAGAACCATTTTCTTATATAAAGTAACTTTGTTTTCGACAACTCACGTCCTACAATGTTGTTTTTTTGGCTGTAGTTAATCTACAGAAATGTTTGGGACTCCATCTGCTGGTGGATTTTAACATTGGATTTGACAGACGACATTGACAAGACTAAAGCTCGTCATGAGTCCTTTTATTTTCAAGAGACGACCAGCACTGGTGAGTGGCATCTTTGGGGAACTTCTTTAACGTTTTTATTGTAAAATAGTAAAAATCGGTAGTGTTCTTTAAAAATGCAGCGCCTCGCCATCATCATGTCATTTAAATAGACAACCTTTAGTAAAAGTAAAAGCACCCGAAAATATACAATTTTAAAAGAGGCACAGTTACTATGGAATACCCAGAGTAATAAAGCGTTTGGCAATAAAAAAAAAACATTCTTTTAAATGAATTGTGAAATAAATACACGCATAAAAGTGTATCAATATCATGATATGTGTATTTTTCAAAAATCCTAATCTTTTTTAATGTTAATATTGCCTTCATCTTGTTTAACCTCTTAATTCATCATGAAAATACAATCATCCCAGCAGTGCCACAATTAGATGATACAATGTTTTCCGAAATAGAGACATTGAGGGGAATAAAAGTTACACAATTTTATGTTGAATTTAAAAGGCTTCGTATTTTTTTTTACATTGAATTTAAAAGGCTTCGAATTTTTTTATATTGTATTTCAAAAGGCTTCGAATTAAAAAATACTGAATAATTAAATTAAAATATAACAAATATTGAATAATTGAAATTAAAATATAACAAATATTGAATTATTGAAATGAATTTAACCTTTCAATATTTGAAGAAAAAAAAAATTCAACCATTCAATATTCTGATGGAATTGCATTTCATCATGAAAAATACAATCATGCCTTGCATGTTGTTGGATAAATATTAAAATAAGATACTATTTTTATGTCTTACAATCATAAATTGGAATTTTTATTTTCTTTATGCTAGAGACGCCACTGGTCGCACGAGGGGTCATAATCCTGTATGAAGCCAAACAAAAATGTGTATTTACTAATTATTCTTTACAAGATTGTGACATAAACTTTTTAATCATGGAGGCTCAATTTATCTTAATTATCAGTTTTACTCTTATTAGAAGTCTCATATCAACATGAACCTTCATCTATAGGTTTTCAAGCGTCCGGCAGGCCACATAAGATGAACTTAATTTAAATATATATATATATATATATATATATATATATATATATATATATACATTTGTATGGATATTTGGTTTAAAAAATCATATTTAACATAAAGTTTGTTACATATTAACCTTTTGTTGGATAGACAACTTTAAAAAATATATAATAAACAATAGATTTCATAAATTAAATGCTTAAATAAACGTGTTTAGTTACTTTTGCTGCTTGATATGTTACTTTAATATAGCACTCATGTAGCCCCTTGTGTGATTGAGTTTTTCATCGTTGCAAGGTTTTAATGATCTTGAGGAGAATTTCGACTCATTTTCACAGAAACTCACTTGTGAAAGTTGGGGATCCTCATCGCACCCACTTCTGCATACCAGCCCTCTTGCGTGTTCCTGAAGGTCTCCACTCGACCTCCGATCCGCCCGCTCGCTTCGATGATGGTCACCTGGAGATGACATCATCCATCCGTCAACACCGTAGGCCAATGAGGACCTTTGAACTTTGGCACCTTGTGACCCGCAGCTTCCAGGAACCTGGCGGCCGTCAGTCCGGCGATGCCTCCGCCGACGATGGCCACGTGTGAAGGTTTGTCGGTGACAGGAAGTCCAGTCTCCACGATGGTCAGCAGCTCGCTGTAGTCCGAGTCCAGCAGACACGCCAGCAGAGGGTCCTCGCCTGTGATGCCGCTCACTGCAAACACCACGACCCCCAGCAGCACCAGAGGAACTGATGGAGGAACCAAAATAAAATGAAAATATAGACTTAACTTTACCAATTATTATGAAATAATGTATGATTACATTACAATTATATTATACTGAAGATTTGTTTATTGATCTGACGCTGCACAATAACAATAATTCTTAATTTTTAGAATCATTTAAAAAGTTTAAAATTAATAAAACATATTGCTAATGACTTATAAGGATTCCAGTGTTTAAGATAAAATAAGGATGACTTGTTTTACATGAAGGATGATAAATGACATAAGTATAAATAAATACATACATACATAACTAAATGTATAAATAAATAAATACATTTTTGTTTTTCTGTACATTTATAACTTTTGAATTTTATTCATTTATCTTTTTAAACATTCCGTTTATTATTTGTTCATGTATTTATACATTTTGTCGTTTATTTATTTCGACATTTCGTTGTGTTTATGCAAATTTAATGGGCGGGAATAACGTCTTTCTGAAGCAGTGATTGGTTGGACAAGCCAAACAAACTGAAGCTTCATTTTAAGAGCGAGGACAAAAAGACAAATTCAGCTTGACTTGATTAATAACCATGAATATATAATTATTTTATTCAGTTATTTATTTAAGATTTGTTTTGTCTGATGGCTTCAAATTATATAAGATGTTTAGTTTATTTTTTAGATATTGTTAGTAACAATAAAATGTATATATTTATGAGATACATACATACAAGTATTTTTTCTTGCATGTAATACATTCATATTTAACTTTAAAATTCTTATAGATCTTAATGGATTTTTTATTAGTCTGCATCTTCAACCACAAATCGCTACCAATTAGTTTTTAATTTTGAAACACTTAATTAAATACGTACTTAATTTGCAAAGAGCCATCGGAGAGATCTTTTTCCTGAGTGACCCCCAAACTCCCAAAATTTTCCTTCTCTCAGGGTGAAGACTTTCAGAAGAAACCTGTCGACGGAAAGAGAAATAGTAAGAAAGTAAGCAATTAGAATGAAAATACACCTAAAAATGTTCATAAAATACAAAACATACAAATAGTCTCTTGACAGAAATACAACATTTGAAATAAAATACAAAATATATAAACCTTCGTGAAATATAAAAAACAATACTTTAAAAAAAAAGAAAATACAAAAAGAAAATCTTTATCAAATATAAACATTTTGATGAAATATATAACAATTGTTTTTTTTTTATAAAATACAAAAATAAAGTCTTACTAAAATATAAAATCATAAATACGTTATAAAATACAAAAATAACAATTTATAAAAATGTAAAACACAAACATCTTGATAAAAAACAAAATATTGATAACATTAAATTATTAAAAAAAAATCTCTATAAAATATAAAATACAAAAATAAAATATTTATAAAATATAAAAATCTTGATGAAATATATAAATGGAATCTTCATGAAATATAAAACACAAAAATAAAATGTAAATAAAACACAAATATTAGATACAAATACGTTTTAAAATACAAAAATACAAAATCTTGATAATAACAACGGGTGAAATATGTATAATTAATACAAAAATAGATTCTAAACAGAAATAAAATACAAAAATAAAATGGATATAATTAAAAACACAAAAATAAAATGGATAAAATGTAAAATACAAAAATCTTGATGACATAAAATTTAAAAAGAAATCTCTATAAAATATAAAATACTAAGATATTAATGAAATACAATCTTGATGTTATAAATAAAATCTCAATAAAATACAATCTTAACAAAAACACAATCTTGTGCAAATATTACAATAAAATAAATTAGCAATATGAAATAAAATCTAAGTTATAAAATACTTACAGGAATAAATCAATACAATAAAGTATGTTACTCTGTGTTCTCCTTTAAATTTAGACTTTAATATTCAAAGAGAAATCCTCCTCGAGAAGAACCTCTGCACGACATCGACATCATCACCTACCTCGAGCAAAGGTAAAGTCTCACAACTCGTCAAAAGCTTGTTCATGACTGAGGCGTGTCTTGATCAAACCACAAGAACACGTCCGGGCCCGGAACCACATACTACTTAAATACGAGGTCCCTCGTCACCTCCTCCAGAACTACTTTCCCACACTGGCTCAAGACTCAGCCACACTGAACAAATTAGATTAGGGAGGTTAAACCAGACGGCTCCGGCGTTTCTGCGTCCAGTTCCACATCTGACCTCGGAGTGACCAATAGGGTCGTCCACCGACGGTAAGATGTTCCGTTGACTAAACCAATCTTAAATTGTTAAAATGAGTTGATAGATTATTTTAATCTGCAATCAAAATAGCTTAAAAAAAACCACTAAATATCGACCACCAGAAATGTTAGTCACATATCAGAACAACAAGTATCCTTCGAAACATCTAATATACACGTTCATCGTTTATTTATTCACCACAAACAATCTGATTCATCGTTCATTCATTTTGTTGGAGCCATATAAAGATTTGTTTTGGGAGTTCCACTTGAGTCGTACAAGAACGGTCATGTTTTTTCTCTTTACATCTTTATTGGTTCACGTTTTGACTTTATTTCTTATGTTCTTGTCTCTAATAGATTGATATTAACGATGAAAAACAGTGACTTGGATTATTTTGATTTGTTCTATTGCAGACCAGTGTGTATGTGTAACTGTGCACACGTGGCTGCCATGATTTAAGGTTAAATGGCATCATTGCAAGACAATATTGATATTAATAAAATTTACTATAAGGGTTAAAAGGATATTATTCATTACAAGTTGTACAAGAACAGTCATGTTTTGTCGCTTTACATGGAAATTGGTACACGTTTTGCATTCTCTTGTATATCTTATGTTTTGGACTCTAATAGAATTAATAGTAGACAAAAGAGATGCATGAGTCATCATTTGGATTTATAGAATAATTAAAAAAGTTATATTGATAAAACATATTGATAATGACTTATAAGGACTCCAGTGTTTAAGATAAAATAAGGAAGATTTGTTTTATATGAAGGACGATAAATGACACAAGTATAACTAAATGTATAAATAAATAAATAAATGTTTGAATACATGTCAAAATAAATAAATAACTTCTGATTGTATTTCTTTTTTTTTTCTGTAAATTTATTTATTTTGTATTTTATTCATTTATGTATTTATACATTTCGTTTTGCGTTTCCTTGTATTTCTTATGTTTTGGACTCTAATAGAATTGATAGTAGACAAAAGAGATGCATGAGTCATCATTGGAATTTAGTTCAACAGTGGTTGGGATTATTTTATTTTATGTATTGGATCCAACAAGTCACTAGAACACCATACGTGAGCATTTGTTTTGTTTAAAGATATTGCAGACGTGTGTAGAGTGTGTATGTGTAAATGTGCGTTGAAGGATTTATCGTATCAATGCAAGAAAATATATATTTAAAAAAAGTATTTTTTAGTTATTCTTCATCTTTATTTAAGATAATGGATACAAAGTTTTATTTATCTTCTTTGATTATTCTGTTTTCATTATTGTATTTGTTTTGTTTCAAGATATGCAGACGTGTATATAGACGTGTGTAGAGTGTGTATGTGTAAATGTGCAAACATGGCTGCAATGATTGAAGGTTAAAACGCATCAATGCAAGGTAATATAAAACTTTTTTACGTCATTCTTAATACAAATACTGGCTATAAGAGTTAAAAAAGCTTTTTATTTATCACCTTTGATATTTTGAAATCTTTCAGAGTTTAATTCAAACAAATGTGGACAGAACGAACATTTGTGTTATCAATCTCATCAATGATGCACAAAAAAAGACCTTGAACTGACTGTTTACTTTTGTATCCGTCTGCTGAAGCTATTCCAGCCAAGTCGTCTAAATCTTTTTTAAGAAAAAAGGTATTTTAGTGCCGTTTTTCAAGCTGGCTTTGTTAACTGGAATGTACTATTCTATGATAAATGGATCTGTATGTGCCACTTACACACTACAATCTGGGCTAATACCAGCTGTGCTTTTCAATCTGTACCAACGAACATTCATTAATGGCTTTATTTAAAGGCCTTAGATTCTAAATATATAATAACATTATAGCACATGGTTTCGTGTTCTTTTAAGGACACGTGAACTCAAGGACTTGTTGATGCTTTTTTTACCCACAGTGCATCTTCATTTTCCTTAAAATGTTGCCATTTTTAAACTGAAATAATGAGTTCGCCTTTTAACGTTTTTAAATTTGTATGTATTTTTAAATGTGTATTGTTGTGTTGTTTAAGCGCCTTGTGACCCTGGTCTGTGAAAGACGCTTTATAAATAATAATGACTCACCTACTTTTTTTGTAGAAATTCACGGTACGCTATATCTGTATTCATATTTAATGCTTTATATATATAATAAATCAAAGTTTCACTTACCAGGAAATCAAAGTCACGTGGTCTGCAAAAGATATTAAACAAATGTTGAAAGTTTGAAATCAACTTTTGGAACATTAAAAAAAAAAAAAGGATATTATATGTTTTGATTATGAAGAGAAAAAAATCATTAAATACCTCAAAAGAAAAGAAAGAAAACCTTTGTGTCGTTGGACAGGGACGTAATCCCTAAAACGTCAAAAAACAGATTAAAAAAATGTTGTTAAAATATTAATAAAATCAACTCAAGAAATATCAAAAACTTCAACAAAAAACATGTTTAAAATAGTATTTATAGTTGATCTGAAGCTAGAAAGAGGTGGACAGAGAGCAGAAAGAAACCCAATTCCATGAGATGCTTTCAGCGTTATATAGGTGATTGGCAGCTGATGAAAGCAAAAAATGCTGGGGTCAAAGGTTGTATCTACATGTCCCACGCATCAAAGTCACTGAACTGATGAGGTTCTGACGCTCGGTTAATTCGCTGAATGTGGACGCAAAGTAAATGAACATCAATATTTGTCCAGTGATCTCATTTGATCATTTCCTGTTCAAATAGGATGACTAACAATCCATCCAGACTGGCTTGATTATTTAAGTTGGATCTGTTGTCATATCTCTCACAATGTCATTTATTATCTGAATATTACTTGTTAAATATTATTAAACCGATTAGAAACTTACAGTATTTTTAAGTAACTGTACAGATTAAGATGAAACATTGAAATGTTTATATTTAATTTGTGTTCTTCTTAAAGGAATTAAATGAAAATACTTAAATAAGAAGACAATACAGTTATAAGGGACAAAAAACGCTGGACAGCGCCCGGGGTTCGATCCCACGAAGGGACTGAGGTTTCAGACTTTGAAAGGATTCGAGAAGTAACCACTGAGCTAAACCAGCGCATCATGATGACGTATCATTTCAATAAACATAGTTGTGGAGCAGAAAATACTGGATCTCACTAATACTCATCTAAAAGTTGACCCATAATTAATATTCATTTAATATCAATAAGAGCAAATGCTACTTGACACAACCTTAAGACAGGAAATCCCGAGACATTTACTTCAGTTTGGCTAAAAGTGAAGCAACACTCCCATCGTGTGGTAGAATAGTCCATTACATCTATCAGTGAGTCGTCACTTTTCATCATATAATCACCACAAAGAGATCATTTGATAGATTTTAATTAAACAAGATAATTATATATAGACAGTATAAGAAAAGATAAACGTTTGAACAACCGAGAGATGTTGTGTAGCAGCTCTGTGTTTTTTTTAAAATACAGATTATTGTGGACACAAAATGGACCTGTTATTATCCTCAACCTCACTCGTGTATTTAACAACGTTAACGACTATCAAAATAAATTTAACTTAACTTTAAAAAAAATAAAAAGAAAACGCTGGACAGCGCCCGGGGTTTGATCCCATGGAGGGACTTGAACAGCTGATCACAGATTGTGAAATAGTGTACGAAGTAACCACTGAGCTAAACCAGCGCACTTGAACTATACAACAATTTTAGTTTTTATACTAGTGTATCAGAAGATCCTGGCTCAGAGGTGAAGATCAAGATCGATTTGTGATCGATGACTAATAGAGCATATTTTACATGATGTCACTCAACAATCCCCAGATACCTCTTTTTCTTCACTGTTTTTTAACGTATTTAAATCCAACACTAGCACCAGCTGGACAAAAGGTGTACTGCAGTATTAAAAACTGGCTGGATAAGGAAAAAACACCGTCATATTTTTACACGTGTTTTTAGTTTTGAATTTGGACTTTTGAATAAAAGGTATAAGAGACAAAAACGCTGGACAGCGCCCGGGGTTCGATCCCATTCAGGGCCGGGGGTATCTTAGCAAGATATGAGTTGAGAAGTAACCACTGAGCTAAACCAACGCAGTGACTTAACCTGTCATTTTATATTATATACTTGTCTAGAATAAAGTACTAGATAGTCATTTAAACACTGATCCATATTCAAGAATTATAATATATTAATAACGCGACTATAAGATCAACTTTTTACTTGACGTCGCATTAAGACATAAAATCCTTTAAACCTGGTTTCACTTTGGTTTAAGTGAAGCAACACTGCCACCGCGTGGTAGAAAAGTTCACACAGAGATACGACAACAGACACAATTTCATGAAATAAGTAGAATCTAGAAAACTTTCTTCCCACATTTTAGGATATGTCAACATGAACTAACAGTATTTAAGTGTATTGTCTAATACAATTGAAACAATAAATTAACATAAAATGAATATAACATTTGAACTCGTTTACTTTCACAACGAACGTAGTATTCACAGTTTAAAAATAAGAATTTGATCATGATACTTGTTAAAAGTTTAAAAATAGTTGACAAAAAGAAAACGCTGGACAGCGCCCGGGGTTTGATCCCATGAAGGGACTTGGACAACTTATCACAAAGAAGTAGTGTACGAAGTAACCACTGAGCTAAACCAGCGCACTTGACCTGGCAGTTGTTTTGTTTTTTATACTTGTGTAATATGAGATCCTGGCTACTCGTCTGGACACTCAGAGCTGAATATGATCAAAGAACAATTAAACAGCATATTTTACATGACGTGTTTGACAGTCACTCTTTAGAATTATTTTAAACAAAATAAAAGATGGACTCAGTGTTGCTGTTAAATAATAATAATAACGTTCGTCTCATTTTAAACAAGTTTTTGTAGCACTAAAATCAAGATATTGAAATAATATATGTTTTACATTTTTCAGTAAACATACTAGTGGATTCGAATATACTTGATACTCATCTAAACGCTGATTCATATTCAAAAATTATAAAATATAAATTTGGTTTCAGTTTGACTTTAAGTGAAGCAACACTGCCATTATGTGGTAGAAAAGGTCATTACATCCACCAGCGAGGATCATCATATAATCGCCACAAAATAAATCCTTTGATAGTTTTTATTAAAAGATATCTTCACAATAAATTCAAGTATATATAGATAGTTGAAGAAAACAAACACCTGAACGTCTTCACACAGGGTTGTGATGTTGTGTAGCAGCTCCCTGTGTGTTTAAATACAGATTATTGTGGACACAAGATGGACCTCTTATTACCCTCAAGCTTACTCAATGGTTGAAGTGTATTTAACAATGTTAGCTACTATTAATTTAATTTGTAAAATAATGTGCTGGACAGCGCCCGATCCCATGGAGGGACTTGAACAGCTGATCAGAGAAGGTTCTGAAGTAGTGTACGAAGTAACCACTGAGCTAAACCAGCACATTCCATAAGATAGCAGTTTTAGTTTTTATACTTGTGTATCAGAAGATCCTGGCTACTCGTCACACTAAACAAAGGGCCCCCCGAATTTTAACTCTTCCATCACTATCACCTCCGCTTGCACTACCTGTGCCTTAACTTTGTTCTTTGTTGATATTCTGTTTATTAGTTAATTATTTAAGTATTGTTGGGTATTTATTTCATTTTGTTCATTATTATTATTATTATCTTAATGTCTCATTTAATGTGCTTACAACCGTCTACTTCATGTTTTGCATCGTGGGTCTGAGAGGACTACAATTTCATCTATGCTTTATGTCTTAATACATGTGTATTTGACAATAAAAATAAGAAATACAATAAATTCAAGTCTATAAAGAAAGTTAAAGACAACAAACACCTGAATGTCTTCGCACAGGGTTGTGATGCTGTGTAGCAGCTCTGTGTGTTTAAATACAGATTATTGTGGACACAAGATGGACCTTTTATTACCATCAACCTTACTCAATGGTTAAAATGTATTTAACAATGTTAGTTACTATAAATATAATTTGCAAAAATCAAAATGCTGGAAAGCGCCCGGGGTTTGATCCCATGGAAGGGCTTGAACAGCTGATTCAGAGAAGGGTCTGAAGTAGTGTGCGAAGTATCCACTGAGCGAAGTATCCACTGAGCTAAACCAGCACATTTCCTATAACAGCAGTTGTAGTTTGTATTCTTGTGTATTATGAGATCCTGGCTACTCGTCTGGACACTCAGAACTCAATATGATCACAGAACGATAAAACAGCATTTTTTACATGACGTCACTTATAACGATCTGCCCTCAATTCAGCCTCCCAAGGGTGTGTGCTGAGCCCCCTCCTCTTCACGCCGCTGACCCATGACTGCACTCCATCATCCAGCTCCAACCTCTTCATCAAGTTTGTGGATGACACGACTGTGGTGGGTCTCATCAACAACAGCGATGAGATGGTCTACAGGAGTGAGGTCAACAGGCTGACCACGTGGTGCAAAGACAACAATCTCCACTTGAAAGTGGAGAAGACTAAGGAGATCATGGTGGACTTCAGGAGAGCGCACACCCAGCATCTACCACTAAGCTAACCAAGTTCCTGGGTGTGCACATCTCTGAAGATCTGTCCTGGAGCCACAATACAGCATCACTGGCCAAAGAATCCCACCAGCGCCTGTACTTCCTCCGCAGACTGAGGAGTACAAGAGCTCCACCACCCATGATGCTCATCTTCTACAAAGGCACCATCAAGAGCATCCTGTCAAGCTGCATCACCAGCAAGGCCATCAGGATCACTGGTGACCCCACTCACCCGTCCCACAGCCTCTTCAGCTGCTTCCGTCAGGGAGGAGACTGCGTGGTCTTCAGGCCAGAACCAGCAGGTTAACTCTTCCATAACTCTCACCTCCGCTTGAACTTCCTGTGCCTTAACTTTGTCCTTTGTTGATATTCTGTTTATTAGTTAAAAATGTATTTATTATTTGGTATTTATTTCATTTTTTTGTTCATTATTATTATTATTATTATTTTTTAATGTCTCATTTAATGTCCTTTCAACCGTCTACTTTATGTTTTAGATCGTGGGTCTGAGAGGACTACAATTTCATGTATGCTGTATGTCTTAAAACATGTGTATTTGAAAATAAAATAACTTGAATGCAGTAAATACTGAGACATTCAATCCCCAGAAATCAATTATCTTTCTCTCGCTGCTGTTATTGTAAAAAAGAAGAAAGGAATGTCTTATCTTTACATACTTTTAATTCACATCTTAAGTATCTTACATGTGTGTGAAAAATGGTAATGAAATAACCAGAAGTTAATTGAATCAACTAACATTTTGGGTTTAAATATATGGAAATCTGACTCTTAGAAACATGAAACTTCAAAAGTTAAAAACATGAGCCAGACTGTGTAAAATCAGGTTTATTCATGTGTATATATATAAACATGAATTTGTTTACATGCAAATATACGACAAAAGACACATTTTCATGAATTAAAATCTAGAAAGATAATCTCTCTTTATACTATATTGTCCAATACAATTAAAACATGAAATTAAAATATGTTTCACATTTGAACTGATGTCGTTTCATAAGGTAACATCGAAATATAAATAAGAAGAGTTTGTTCATGTTCATCTTGTTAAAATAGTGAAACTAGTTGAATAATGATGACAAAGAACAAGAAGAGAAAAACGCTGGACAGCGCCCGGGGTTTGATCCCATGGAGGGACTTGAACAGCTGATCACAGAGATTGTGAAATAGTGTGCGAAGTAACCACTGAGCTAAACCAGCGCGCTTGAACTGTACAACAATTTTAGTTTTTATACTAGTGTATCATAAGATCCTGGCTCAGAGGTGAAGATCAAGATCGATTTGTGATCGATGACTAATAGAGCATATTTTACATGATGTCACTCAACAATCCCCAGATACCTCTTTTTCTTCACTGTTTTTTAACGTATTTAAATCCAACACTAGCACCAGCTGGACAAAAGGTGTACTGCAGTATTAAAAACTGGCTGGATAAGGAAAAAACACCGTCATATTTTTACACGTTTTTGTAGTTTTGAATTTGGACTTTTGAATAAAAGGTATAAGAGACAAAAACGCTGGACAGCGCCCGGGGTTCGATCCCATTCAGGGCCGGGGGTATCTAAGCAAGATATGAGTTGAGAAGTAACCACTGAGCTAAACCAGCGCAGTGACTTAAACTGTCATTTTATATTATATACTTGTCTAGAATAAAGTACTAGATAGTCATTTAAACGCTGATCCATATTCAAGAATTATAATATATTAATAACGCGACTATAAGATCAACTTTTTACTTGACGTCACATTAAGACATAAAATCCTTTAAACCTGGTTTCACTTTGGTTTAAGTGGAGCAACACTGCCACCGCGTGGTAGAAAAGTTCACACAGAGATACGACAACAGACACAATTTCATGAAATAAGTAGAATCTAGAAAACTTTCTTCCCACATTTTAGGATATGTCAACATGAACTAACAGTATTTAAGTGTATTGTCTAATACAATTGAAACAATAAATTATCATAAAATGAATATAACATTTGAACTCGTTTACTTTCACAACGAACGTAGTATTCACAGTTTAAAAATGAGAATTTGATCATGATACTTGTTAAAAGTTTAAAAATAGTTGACAAAAAGAAAACGCTGGACAGCGCCCGGGGTTTGATCCCATGAAGGGACTTGGACAACTTATCACAAAGAAGTAGTGTACGAAGTAACCACTGAGCTAAACCAGCGCACTTGACCTGGCAGTTGTTTTGTTTTTTATACTTGTGTAATATGAGATCCTGGCTACTCGTCTGGACACTCAGAGCTGAATATGATCAAAGAACAAATTAAACAGCATATTTTACATGACGTGTTTGACAGTCACTCTTTAGAATTATTTTAAACAAAATAAAAGATGGACTCAGTGTTGCTGTTAAATAATAATAATAACGTTCGTCTCATTTTAAACAAGTTTTTGTAGCACTAAAATCAAGATATTGAAATAATATATGTTTTACATTTTTCAGTAAACATACTAGTGGATTCGAATATACTTGATACTCATCTAAACGCTGATTCATATTCAAGAATTATAAAATATAAATTTGGTTTCAGTTTGACTTTAAGTGAAGCAACACTGCCATTATGTGGTAGAAAAGGTCATTACATCCACCAGCGAGGATCATCATATAATCACCACAAAATAAATCCTTTGATAGTTTTTATTAAAAGATATCTTCACAATAAATTCAAGTATATATAGATAGTTGAAGAAAACAAACACCTGAACGTCTTCACACAGGGTTGTGATGTTGTGTAGCAGCTCTCTGTGTGTTTAAATACAGATTATTGTGTACACAAGATGGACCTCTTATTACCCTCAAGCTTACTCAATGGTTGAAGTGTATTTAACAATGTTAGCTACTATTAATTTAATTTGTAAAATAATGTGCTGGACAGCGCCCGGGGTTTGATCCCATGGAGGGACTTGAACAGCTGATCAGAGAAGGTTCTGAAGTAGTGTACGAAGTAACCACTGAGCTAAACCAGCACATTTCATAAGATCCTGGCTACTCGTCACACTAAACAAAGGGCCCCCCGAATTTTAACTCTTCCATCACTATCACCTCCGCTTGCACTACCTGTGCCTTAACTTTGTTCTTTGTTGATATTCTGTTTATTAGTTCATTATTTAAGTATTGTTGGGTAATATACAAGATGGCGCCGCACGAGCAGCAGCTGGTTACAACAGCTCCCTCTTTCTTCTTACTTTTTATTACACTTTTTCCTTTTTTTTGGCGTCTTTTTAATTTTTTCTTTAGAGTGGTCGGATCTTGTTGCCGTTGTGCACAAAACGAGACCACTTTTACAACTTTTGCATACGGTTTTCTGCTATTTTCGTCACTTTTGGGAACTCCGTCGGCAGACACGCTCAGCGGGTCTATTGTTTACACAAGGGATCAGCTGTTGGGGTTGCGCAACACCGCTTTCTCTCTCAGCGCGGAATGGACGATTCCCGTGGAAATCAAGAGAAAAAGACGCGGATGCAGAGCAGGTCAGATGAAACAAGAGAAGAAGCGTAAGTTCCGTCCCTTTATTCCATCGATCATCATGGGAAATGTACGTTCGATTGTGAATAAAACGGACGAGCTCGCTGCGCTGACCCGGCATCAGAGAGACTTCCGGGAGAGCAGCCTTCTATGTTTCACGGAGACCTGGCTGACGGAGAAGATCCCAGACTCTGTTGTTTCCCTGGAGGGGTTCAAGATGGTGCGTGCGGACCGGGACATGGATGGAAAGAGGAGAGGAGGAGGAGTGGCGGTGTTTATTAATGAGAGATGGAGCGATCCCGCTCATGTCTCCATTAAAGAACAAGTGTGCACTAAGGACATAGAGTTCGTTGCGGTGGGCATCCGCCCGTATTACATCCCGAGG
Source organism: Callionymus lyra (assembly GCF_982586985.1). Lineage (NCBI taxonomy): Eukaryota > Metazoa > Chordata > Actinopteri > Syngnathiformes > Callionymidae > Callionymus > Callionymus lyra. Next base: position 12,706,975 of record NC_141824.1, on the reverse strand, counting down.
GAGTTCTCACATGTGATTGTGTTCACTGTTTACATTCCTCCCTCTGCGGACGCAGCCGCAGCGAGCGAGAGGCTGAGCGCCTCAGTGTCGGACCTGCAGCTCAAACACCCGAACTCTCTCCTGCTCATTAACGGAGATTTCAACCATGCCTCACTTTCCTCCATTCTTCCCACTTTCACACAATACGTGAAGTGCCACACCCGGGAGGACAAGACTCTGGACCTTTTATATGCAAATGTAAAAGGTGCCTACACCTCCACCGCCCTGCCCCCCCTCGGCCGCTCTGATCACAACCTGATACGTCTGCGACCTGAATACACTCCCATGGTGAGGAGACAGCCTGCACAGAAAAGAACTGTTAAGATGTGGAATGATGAAGCCAAGGAGAGGCTGAGAGACTGCTTTGAGTCTACGGACTGGAGCGTGTTCTCTCATGGTGATGACATCGACACCTTCAATGACCATTCCACAGATTACATAAAGTTCTGTGAGGGCAACGTCACACCGACCCGCAAGGTGCGGTGCTTTGCCAACACCAAGCCATGGGTGACCCCTCAACTTCAAGTTCTGCTGAACAAGAAGAAGAGGGTGTTTGCTTCAGGGAGCAGAGAGGAGCTTAAGGAGGTCCAGCGTGAACTCAAGAAGGCGATCAGGATGGCCAAGGACGAATACAAGGGGAAACTGGAGGAGCAACTGGCGCAGGGCAACACAAGGGATGTGTGGAAAGGCCTGAAGAACATCTCAGGTCATGGCCAGAGTGGAGCCAGAGCCACAGCAGGGGGAGACCAAAGATGGGCCACTGAACTGAACCAGTATTTCAACCGGTTTGATCAGGGCCCCCCTCCCCCCTCCACCTCTGCCCCTCACTCTTCACAAAGCTGTTTTTCCCCTGCTTCAGCCCCCTCCCCCCAACTGTTCTCACCTCCAAGCCACCTTTCTCCACCCCAACAAGCCCTACTGCCTCAGCTGCCCAACCCCCCACAGCCACCTCTCTTTGTTACATCGGAACAGGTGAGGAGAGAATTAAGGCGACTGAAGATCAGGAAAGCTGCTGGACCAGATGGACTCAGCCCCAGACTGCTCAGGGACTGTGCTGATCAACTTTGTGAGTTGGTCACACACATCTTCAACCTGAGCCTCAAACTGGAGAAGGTCCCGGTCCAGTGGAAGACCTCCTGTGTGGTTCCGGTTCCCAAGGCGGTACACGCGAAGGAGCCGAGCCACTTCAGACCAGTCGCCCTGACCTCCCATCTGATGAAGACCTTGGAGAGGCTGGTACTCCGCGAGCTACGCACGACGGTGAGCTCTGCGTTGGATCCGCTGCAGTTCGCCTACAGGCCAAAGATGGGGGTGGATGACGCCGTCATCTACCTGCAGCACCGGGCACTGTCTCATCTGGAAGCCGCCGGTAGCACTGTGAGAGTCATGTTTTTTGACTTCTCAAGTGCTTTCAACACCATCCAGCCGGCGCTGCTAAGGAAGAAGATGGAGGACGCAGGAGTTGGGACACAGCTGGCAGCATGGACGATGGACTACCTCACCAACAGGCCGCAGTATGTGAGGCTGCAGGACTGCAGGTCTGAGGTGACCATCTGCAGCACCGGGGTGCCTCAAGGGACAGTGCTGTCACCTTTCCTTTTTTCCCTCTACACGGCGGACTTTACCTATGACTCCAGCAGCTGTCACCTCCAGAAGTTTTCTGACGACTCGGCCATTGTGGGCTGCGTGTCTGGGGGGGGCGAGCTGGAGTACAGGTCAGTCATCAAGGACTTTGTTGACTGGTGTGAGAGCAACTACCTTTGCTTAAACACCGGTAAGACAAGGGAGATGGTGATTGACTTCAGGAAAAAGTCCCCACCATATCAACCGGTGAGCATCCAGGGTTCGGACATTGAGCTGGTGGACAGCTTCAAATACCTGGGTGTTCACCTCAACAATAAACTGAACTGGTCCACACACATCAACGCCGTGTACAAGAAGGGCCGAAGTCGCCTCCACCTCCTGGGGAGACTGAGGTCCTTCGGTGTGTGCAGACCACTTTTAAGGACCTTTTATGACTCCGTGGTAGCCTCTGCTATCCACTATGCTGTGGTCTGCTGGGGAGCAGGCAGCACGGACCGGGACAGGAAGAGACTCAACAGGCTGGTCACGAGGGCCGGCTCTGTCCTGGGCCGCTCGCTGGACTCGGTGGAGGAGGTGGGAGAGAGGAGGACACTCTCCAGACTCTCCTCCATCAGGGACAACGCTCTCCACCCACTGCACCTGACCGTGGAGGAGCTGGCCAGCTCCTTCAGTGGCAGGCTCAGGCACCCCCAGTGTAGGACGGAGCGTTATAGAAGGTCCTTCATCCCAACTGGTGTCAGGATATTTAACTCTCTACTTTAAATATCCTGATGCTAATCCGTAGCGTGTTTTTCTTCTTGTGTGCTTTTTACTTTATTTTTTTTCCGTTTTTTATTTCTATTTTATTTTATTTTTTATTCTATTTTATTTTGTTAATAGTGTCAATTTCTAATTTTGTAAATAATTTGTATATTTTTAAGATCGTTTTTATTTTATTTTGTATTATCTCTTGTACTATTTCTTTCTCCTTGCACTTTTTTTCTTCCAACTGCGCTGTTGTGAAAGTGTGTTTCCCCTCTGGGGATGAATAAAGCCTTTCTATTCTATTCTATTCTATTTATTTCATTTTGTTGATTATTATTATTATTATCTTAATGTCTCATTTAATGTCCTTACAACCGTCTACTTCATGTTTTGCATCGTGGGTCTGAGAGGACTACAATTTCATCTATGCTTTATGTCTTAATACATGTGTATTTGACAATAAAAATAAGAAATACAATAAATTCAAGTCTATAAAGATAGTTAAAGACAACAAACACCTGAATGTCTTCGCACAGGGTTGTGATGCTGTGTAGCAGCTCTGTGTGTTTGAATACAGATTATTGTGGACACAAGATGGAACTTTTATTACCATCAACCTTACTCAATGGTTAAAATGTATTTAACAATGTTAGTTACTATAAATATAATTTGCAAAAATCAAAATGCTGGACAGCGCCCAGGGTTTGATCCCATGGAGGGGCTTGAACAGCTGATTCAGAGAAGGGTCTGAAGTAGTGTGCGAAGTCTTGTGTATTATGAGATCCTGGCTACTCGTCTGGACACTCAGAACTCAATATGATCACAGAACGATAAAACAGCATTTTTTACATGACGTCACTTATAACGATCTGCCCTCAATTCAGCCTCCCAAGGGTGTGTGCTGAGCCCCCTCCTCTTCACGCCGCTGACCCATGACTGCACTCCATCATCCAGCTCCAACCTCTTCATCAAGTTTGTGGATGACACGACTGTGGTGGGTCTCATCAACAACAGCGATGAGATGGTCTACAGGAGTGAGGTCAACAGGCTGACCACGTGGTGCAAAGACAACAATCTCCACTTGAAAGTGGAGAAGACTAAGGAGATCATGGTGGACTTCAGGAGAGCGCACACCCAGCATCTACCACTAAGCTAACCAAGTTCCTGGGTGTGCACATCTCTGAAGATCTGTCCTGGAGCCACAATACAGCATCACTGGCCAAAGAATCCCACCAGCGCCTGTACTTCCTCCGCAGACTGAGGAGTACAAGAGCTCCACCACCCATGATGCTCATCTTCTACAAAGGCACCATCAAGAGCATCCTGTCAAGCTGCATCACCAGCAAGGCCATCAGGATCACTGGTGACCCCACTCACCCGTCCCACAGCCTCTTCAGCTGCTTCCGTCAGGGTGGAGACTGCGTGGTCTTCAGGCCAGAACCAGCAGGTTAACTCTTCCATAACTCTCACCTCCGCTTGAACTTCCTGTGCCTTAACTTTGTTCTTTGTTGATATTCTGTTTATTAGTTAAAAATGTATTTATTGTTTGGTATTTATTTCATTTTTTTGTTCATTATTATTATTATTATTATTTTTTAATGTCTCATTTAATGTCCATTCAACCGTCTACTTTATGTTTTAGATCGTGGGTCTGAGAGGACTACAATTTCATGTATGCTGTATGTCTTAATACATGTGTATTTGAAAATAAAAATAACTTGAATGCAGTAAATACTGAGACATTCAATCCCCAGAAATCAATCATCTTTCTCTCGCTGCTGTTATTGTAAAAAAGAAGAAAGGAATGTCTTATCTTTACATACTTTTAATTCACATCTTAAGTATCTTACATGTGTGTGAAAAATGGTAATGAAATAACCAGAAGTTAATTGAATCAACTAACATTTTGGGTTTAAATATATGGAAATCTGACTCTTAGAAACATGAAACTTCAAAAGTTAAAAACATGAGCCAGACTGTGTAAAATCAGGTTTATTCATGTGTATATATATAAACATTAATTTGTTTACATGCAAATATACGACAAAAGACACATTTTCATGAATTAAAATCTAGAAAAATAATCTCTCTTCATACTATATTGTCCAATACAATTAAAACATGAAATTAAAATATGTTTCACATTTGAACTGATGTCGTTTCATAAGGTAACATCGAAATATAAATAAGAAGAGTTTGTTCATGTTCATCTTGTTAAAATAGTGAAACTAGTTGAATAATGATGACAAAGAACAAGAAGAGAAAAACGCTGGACAGCGCCCGGGGTTTGATCCCATGGAGGGACTTGAACAGCTGATCACAGAGATTGTGAAGTAGTGTGCGAAGTAACCACTGAGCTAAACCAGCGCGCTTGACCATGACAGCAGTTTTAGTTTTTATACTAGTGTATCATAAGATCGTGGCTCAGGTGAAGATGACACCTGAGCCAAACAGCTAATTTTACTAATATCAATCCCCAGAAATCTCGTGTTCTTCACTGTTTTTTAACGTATTTAAATACAACACTACCACCATCTGGTGAAAAGGTGTACTGCAGTGTTAATAATTGGCTGGATAAGGAAGAAACACCGTCATATTTTTACACGTTTTTGTAGTTTTGAATGTGGACTTTTGAATAAAATGTATAAAGGTAAATATATAAAGGTATATAAGAGACAAAAACGCTGGACAGCGCCCGGGGTTCGATCCCATTGAGGGACTGGGGTATCTTAACAAGATATGAGTTGAGAAGTAACCACTGAGCTAAACCAGCGCAGTGAACTCGCCTGTAATTTTATATCATATACTTGTCGAGCAGAAAGTACTAGATACTCATCTAAACGGTGATCCATATTCAAGAATTGTAAAATATTAATAACTCGACTTTAAGTTCATCTTTTTCTTGACGTCACATTCAGACATAAAATCCTTTAAACCCTGGTTTCACTTTGGCTTAAGTGGAGCAACACTGCCACCGCGTGGTAGAAAAGTTCACACAGAGCTACGAAAACAGACACAATTTCATGAAATAATTATAATCAAGAAAACTTTCTTCCCACATTATAGGATATGTCAACATGAACTGACAGTATTTAAGTGTATTGTCTAATACAATTGAAACATTAAATTAACATAAAATAAATATAACATTTGAGCTCTTCTTTTTTCACAGCGAACGTAGTATTCACAGTTTAATAACGAGAGTTTGATCATGATACTTGTTAAAAATAGTTGACAAAAAAGAAAACGCTGGACAGCGCCCGGGGTTTGATCCCATGGAGGGACTTGAACAGCTGATCACGAAGTGAAATAGTGTATGAAGTAACCACTGAGCTAAACCAGCGCACAAGATCTGAGAGCAGTTTTGTATTTTATACTTGTGTATTATGAGATCCTGGCTACTTGTCTACTCAGAGTTGAATATGATCACAGAACGATAAAACAGCGCATTTTACACGACGTCACTTATAACGCTCTCCGCAAATCTCTTTTTCTTTCTCTGTCTTTCAATGTATTCAAAACCAACACTACCACCAGCTGGTGAAAAGGTGTACTGCAGTTTCAATAATGGCTGCACAAAGACATTTTGGGGGATTATATAATTTCTGTCCTGTTGATTATTACTGTCTGAAAGTGGTTTGGTTTGGAAAACAGTTGGTATTTTCTCTGACGCAACATTAGTCTGTGACTCCTGACACGTCAAGATGCTAACTTTAGTCAATTTACTCCAGAAATAAACCTGTGAACTAGTGAACGAGAGGAATCTAGATCAACTCTGCTGGATCAACTGGATCTTCTGAGCTGGGACTGAAAGACAATGTTAGACACAACAACTCCACACTGTTCAGGACCAGAGGAGATAAATCCTTCCAGGCTGTTGCTTCTAAGCTTTGGAACGATCTTCCTCTCTCTTTGCACTTGATGGATCTACTGACTCCTTTAAGAAACATCTTAAGACGTTTTTATTTGTTCAGGCTTTTCCTTGATTTTCTGGAACTCCTGTTGTGTTATCAGTTTTATCTTGACCTTTAAAGTATATACTTTATTGAGTATTGTTTTGATGGTTAAGCGCTTTGTGACCCTGGTCTAGAAAAGCGCTATACAAATAAAAATGACTTACTTACTTACTTACACTTTTCCGTAGTCACTTTATATTGTATTAAATCTACTTCCACAAATGGTTCCAATTATTTATTTATTTTGTCCTGAAGTGGTTGACAGTCAATCCTTAGAATTCTTTTAAACAAAATAAAAGATGGACTCAGTGTAGCTATTAAATAATAATAATAACGTTCTTCTCATTTTTAACAAGTTTTTGTAGCACTAAAAACAAGATAAATAAATAATGAACAAAGTTGTAAGAAATGAGAATAAAAACGCTGGACAGCGCCCGGGGTTCGATCCCTTGAGGGAATGGGGTTTCAGAAGAACTGGATTCGAGTTTGAGAAGTAACCACTGAGCTAAACCAGCGCGAAATGTCATGTGTCATTTCAGTAAACATATTTGTGGAGCAGAAGATACTGGATACGCATCTAAACGTTGATTCATATACAATAATTTTAAAATATCAATAACGTGGCTTTAAGATAAAAAATCTTTCGATATTGGTTTCAGTTTGACTTTAAGTGAAGCAATACTGCCACCGCGTGGTAGAAAAGTTCATTGCATCCATCAGCGAGGACGTCATCATATAATCACCACAAATTGATCCATTGATAGCTTTTATTAATAAACATCTTCACAATAAATTCATGTATGTATAGATAGTTTAAGAAGACAAATACCTGTACGTCTGAGCACATGACTGAGATGTTGTGAAGCAGCTCTGTGTGTTTAAATACAGAGTAATGTGAACACAAACTGGACTTCATGGAATCCACAACTAAATGTGTATTTAAAAACATTAACTTCTTTAAAGGTAAATTTGCTTCTTTATTAATTGATAAAAAATAGTGATATATAAATACTTCACAACTTATTTCACTCAAAAAAAAAAAAAGACTTCAAATCTTTTTGGGATAAAATAATTAACATGAAAAGTCCTACCTATAATATGGGCCACTTTAGTTAAAATAAACAGTTTCGAGATTAATAATAAAAAATAGATTATTTCATCAAGTTTATTACTTTAATTTTTTTGGGAAAATATATTTTTATTATAGTAACTTTTTTCAACGTAAATGAAGAAACGAAAAAAAAAACTATATATACTTTCATAAAAAACACATGATTCTGTTGAATGTTGAATTGTAAGATTAGGAATGCAAACAAATCAGATACAGACACAACAAAAGGCAAATATATATAAAAAAAAAAGTTGCCATTCAGGTCATATTTAATCTTATTTTCACTCCAAAACTAAATTTAGTTTTTTAACATCACTGCTGATGACGAGGTTGATAATATTTATTGTTATTTTCAAGAATTTTATGACCATTAGAAACAAGTTCATTCCAGTAATAGTTAAAGGTTACATGAGGTTAAGCTTCTTCTTACACTCCCCATATCATTTAATATTAAGTATTCTCGTCACCGTTCCTCACTCGAGTGTTTGTTTCACATGACAGATGAAAAGGTTTGTTCGAAACAAATGTGGAGTCAAAAGAATGAAGGATGATGAATGACTGGCATGTTTCGTTGAACACAAATATAGGTTCGACCACTTGACTCCGAGTAAACCTGTGACAAAGACAGAAGGACAGAGGACTTGAAGGAGGGGGATGTGGGAGGTAGAGGGTGTGGGGGGGCACATACATACATTATATCAACAGAGCTTGTCAGAACAGGTCGAGGTTCACGTTCATTCTCAGAGAAATGTGGCCTGAGTTGACGAGTCGCGGCTTGAGGCTCCAATTGTCACATCGGAAAAGATTCTGCGGAATTCCCGAGTGTCTCCAGGATGTGTCAACTTTACAGAGAGGATATTGCATCACTTCCCCGAGGGAGTCTAATTGATGCTCCTGCCAAACCCAGCAAAGTTTGAAAGAGTTTAAAAAGGATTTTTTTAAGTTCTCGGATGAAACGTTTCCTTATTCCCATTACAAAACCTGATGCTTCTTCTATCATAACATCTCACTATATCTCCCCCTGCAGAGGTGAGCAGCTCATATAAACCAATCTCCAATCTTCAATGAACATCAGGTCAATCCTAAATAATATTCTCTGCAGGTCTGCCCCATGGATCCCATCTATTTGACAGAGTGAATCACTATGGAAGAGTCGGGTTACTGAAGAAAACATGTGTCTTTTCTCTTGTTTTTTTTTGTGGTTGCACCTTCTCTATGTGACCATTAGTGATGACATCATAAATATTTATACAAAGTTCAGCCATTTATACAATAAGAAATATCAGTCAACAAGTACAAATGTAATTCACATATGATATTTATGTACGATACTTACATATGAAACTTACGTAGGATACTTACATACGATACTTACCTGGGATACTTACGTAGGATACTTACCTGGGATACTTACGTAGGATACTTACCTGGGATACTTACGTAGGATACTTACGTAGGATACTTACCTGGGATACTTAGGTACGATACTTACGTACGGTACTCACGTACGGTACTCACGTACGGTACTCACGTACGGTACTCACGTACGGTACTCACGTACGGTACTCACGTACGGTACTCACGTACGGTACTCACGTACGGTACTCACGTACGGTACTCACGTACGATACTCATGTACGGTACTCACGTACGATGCTCACGTACGGTGCTCACGTACGGTGCTTACGTACGATGCTTATGTACGTTACTTACATACGATACTGACGTGCGATACTTACGTGCGATACTTACGTGCGATACTTACGTGCGATACTTACGTGCGATACTTACGTGCGATACTTACGTGCGATACTTACGTGCGATACTTACGTGCGATACTTACGTGCGATACTTACGTGCGATACTTACGTGCGATACTTACGTGCGATACTTACGTGCGATACTTACGTGCGATACTTACGTGCGATACTTACGTGCGATACTTACGTGCGATACTTACGTGCGATACTTACGTGCGATACTTACGTGCGATACTTACGTGCGATACTTACTTGCGATACTTACGTGCGATACTTACGTGCGATACTTACGTGCGATATTTACGTGCGATACTTACGTGCGGTACTTACGTGCGATACTTACGTGCGATACTTACGTGCGATACTTACGTGCGATGCTTACGTGCGATGCTTACTTACGATGCTTACGTACGATGCTTACGTACGATGCTTACGTACGATGCTTACGTACGATACTTACGTACGATACTTACGTACGATACTGTACTCACATTTCAGTCTTCACTTAGTAATCGATCAAATGTCCTTCTCCATGTTCATAGGTTTTTGCAGCTTTTGCTTTCGATTTATTTTACGTGTAAAATGTGTCTTAAATAATCACAACCGTCGTCTTAAAGTAATGAAGCTTCTTTTCAACCAAACACCTTCCTAGAAAGTCAAGGAGTCATGTGATCCACGACTCCCCACAGAGCCCCGCCTCCTTCATTCATCCTTCATCCTCCTCCCCTCTCTCTCTCCTGGTCCTCCCTCCCGGCTCCTGCGTTGTGTAGAGATGGTGTAGATGCGGCAGACGGGAAGATAAGACGCACAACCCTGAATGCAGCAGCTGGGCAGGATACCGACACACACACACACACAACGGAGGACCGAGCAAACACACTCGTAAGATCTCTTTCGACTCTGAATTGCTGGTTCTGTCTCAATGTGTCTCCATTTGTAATGATCCACTGCTGGAGTATAATTATCATCATGTTGGCAAGTTTTCAAAGATGTAAAATAGGCCAAAAAAGAAAAGTAATTTTGATCTACATTGATATCTATGAAACACTAATCTTAATATATAGACTCAAGTATATGTTATTCTACTGGTAAATATGGTTCTTTGTCATTAAATTCCAGATTGATGATGCATGATGGTGATGGTAGTTCTGATGTCAACAGTGGGTTATTTTTATTAACCAGATTTTTGTGAGCAGACTGTGTTATCGGCTGTAACTCTTCTCTGCTCAAAACGTGTCATTTTGTTCCCTCACCAACATGTCGCCTCAAGTCAAAGTGTTGTTATACTGTTTTTATCAAGGCTGAACATCTCCTAATCGTGACTCATAATCAATCATTTGTCTTCATACTGTTTATTATTACTATTTATTTTTACTTTTTCAAACTTAATCGGTATCATAACCTCAATCATGTCCTTTTCTTTTTTTTGTGGTGACATTTATACAAGTGTCAATTTAATTTAATACACAATAATCAACAAAAATAATAGATTATATTCAAAGCGCCCTTTAAAACTGTGATGGTCGCTTAAGCATACCAAAGAAAACCTTAAACTTACATTTACCACAGTGAGTAAAACGTCCATTAGATGGCGCCAAAGTCCCAAGAGGCTTCTCTCAACAATATGTGCAAAGTTCACAGAGTCCATTCTCACAAAAGAAAGTCCTATGAACACAAAATCGGGAAGATCCAGTCTAAGGTGGCAGCCAGATGCACAATCCACTGGTGCGTAAGATCAGTGTTTACTTACGTATGATACTTACGTACGATACTTACGTACGATACTTACGTACGATACTTACGTACGATACTTACGTACGATACTTACGTACGATACTTACGTACGATACTTACGTACGATACTTACGTACGATACTTACGTACGATACTTACGTACGATACTTACGTACGATACTTACGTACGATACTTACGTACGATACTTACGTACGATACTTACGTACGATTCTTACGTACGATACTTACGTACGATACTTACCTACGATACTTACCTACGATACTTACCTACGATACTTACCTACGATACTTACCTACGATACTTACCTACGATACTTACCTACGATACTTACCTACGATACTTACCTACGATACTTACCTACGATACTTACCTACGATACTTACGTACGATACTTACGTACGATACTTACGTACGATACTTACGTACGATACTTACGTACGATACTTACGTACGATACTTACGTACGATACTTACGTACGATACTTACATATGATACTTACGTACGATACTTACCTACGATACTTACCTACGATACTTACCTACGATACTTACCTACGATACTTACCTACGATACTTACCTACGATACTTACCTACGATACTTACCTACGATACTTACCTACGATACTTACCTACGATACTTACGTACGATACTTACGTACGATACTTACGTACGATACTTACGTACGATACTTACGTACGATACTTACGTACGATACTTACGTTCGATACTTACGTACGATACTTACGTACGATACTTACGTACGATACTTACGTACGATACTTACGTACGATACTTACGTACGATACTTACGTACGATACTTACGCACGGTAGTTACGTACGATACTTACGTACGATTTTTACGTATGATACTTAAGTATGATACTTGCGTGCAATACTTACATACAATACTTACGTACAATTCTTATGTACAATACTTACGTACGATACTTATGCTGCAATTCTCTCCTCAACACTTGTATAGTGTGGTTGCCTAAAATATATATTAATACTATTTAAAAAGTATTTTCCATAAATTATAATTTAAATGTAATCAAAAACAAAGATGGAAGTGCGGTGGATAAATTAATATTATATATTCATATGAAAATGGCTGCTAAACCCAGACAAATCTTCAAACATAGATTAATCTTAACAGGTCGTCATCAATGCAATTATTTTGAATTTAAGGAAGACAGTGAAGACTGGGGACCAGCTTCAGTTCATGAGTTAAATGTGCTGCTGAAGAGCCGACAAAGAGTTTGAGTCTTTCCTCCTCATTTAATCCTCCTCAATGAATTAGCTAAGTCATGGGAGACCAGCGCTGTTAATCTATTTCCCTTGGTATGGACCGAACATTCTTAGATCATCACGTTATGTAAGTTCAGCCTCACTCACTGTGTTCTCTTCAGCGCAAACCTTCCATCTAACACCTTCCATTCCATCTTACTAGCTACAACTAACTATTTATGCAGCTGCGATTATAATTGTTCCCAATCATGTTTCAGAAATATCCCGTAAAATATATCCAACAATGTGTGAGATTGGGTCTGGTTTGAGTCTTGTTCAGCCAATTAAATTTGGACTTGAGGGTCATTTGATATGTCAAGAAAAGTCCTGCCATAAGAAGGACCACAGGGATGGATTGTCAAAGATGTTTTAGCTGCTGATATCTGAGGGTCTTAAAAAAAGAAAGTTGAATGGTAATCCTTTGTGGAAAGATAAAAAAAGAGCAGTTGTATGGAAAAAATCCGTCAAATCCCTAAGGCCTGGAGGATTTTTCTTTGAAAGTTCCAGTAGAAATGTCTAAGAAACTCACATATTTCAGTATTTATTTGCCAAGGCTGTGCAACAAAGTCAAGGGTGCCAGTATATATATATTTTTAGCTTTAAAAAATGATTTTGTTTTGTTTATTTTCTTCTGGGCAAAAAATAAATTTAACTCAAGGCCCTTTTTTGTCACATGAGGGTTGTCTCGAAATCAAAGTTTAATTTTCACGTTGATATTGTGACCTATATCAACATGAACATGTTGATCTTTATGATAAGAGTAACACTGATGGTGAAGAAATTGGGAGTGAGAAAGTGGGAGTGTTTGATAAAGGAGGAAAAAACAAGCAGATTATTGACCTCGAATGAAAAGAGAATAATCATACTTCCTGTTAGAGGCAGGTAAGTAAAAGGAAATACACATCTTGTTTGGCTCGTCATCTTGAATGCTTGAAGATTTCGGCCCCTTGTTTGACTTAGAATAATATACAGCTAGTCAACCAAGTATTTGGTTAAGGTAAAAGAAGAGAATAATTATATTTGTATGATGTATTTTTATAAAGAAGTAGGAAAGTTAAAATCTCATCAGTTCTCACAGGAGATCTTGGTTAAAACGTACATAAAGGGAGTTGCGGTTAGAAAAGGTTTAGATTTTTATATTATGTTATATCAACTAAATTAAAGTAATCTTGGAGCCACAAGTGCAGTTCTACATTGCTTAAATCAGCTGCAATCTTTCTAAATGAACTCAGTTGTAACAGCAATTCCCTCTTGAGCAGTGTAAAGGTCAACAACTGTCCCCCAAAAACAGGATTCATAAGGTTAAGCGCACTGCCATGGAATATAAAGCAGTCGACGAGAACATGCTGAATGCGAAAACCTTTCCGAGCCATTTGAGAAAAGTATTCAAAAATAATCTACAATCTTCTACAAAAAAAAAAGATCACAAGTATTTTTTTTACCATACAATGTGCAGTCCAAACAAAATTTCCAATGAATTAATTAAAGTTTAATTGAAGATAAACTTCATCAACATGAATTAAAATGTGTTTTACAGAAATATGTAGTACCAAAAAGCGATACATTTAATTTGGGATTTTCTGTTATCGTTAGTCATTAATTTAATTATTTTGTGATTATCAGATGAGATTAAAAATCTGGACCAAACTTTACTTCCTGTGTATGAAGTGATTTCCTCTAAAAGCATGATGTCGGTACACAGATTGTGATAGAAAACGAGGTGCCATATATGCGGTTGAATATACATATACACACACACATATGCCGACAGACCCGTCAGTAAGATCATTTCAGTTCAACTTCAGGTATGACCAGGACACCAGGGATTGTCCCAGGACTTGGAAGGCTTCATGGTGCTGTGTGGGCTTCTGACAAGTCTCTAATGGTTTCTAATCCGACTTTATATCTGTGCCATCATATCTCGGCGTACCTGCCCAACTGTAGATAAGCTGAAGGCTCATGATCGTGGGTCAACGAGTTCTCTTCTCCTCTCTTGGCTCTCGAAACCATTTACAGTCCAGTTCAGGCCAAGAAGACTCGTGACACGGTACCGTACGTAACAATGGTACCATCGCACCAGCCCCTTTGTAACAGCCATGAAATCCGCAAGTGACGTCTGGAAGTTTTTTTTCTCCAGGCATCTCTCTCATGTCCGTCAGTGAGATGCTACCGATTCGTCAATTCCCATACGTACACTTTGAACTCTACGTGAGTTTGCAGTTTTTTTTTCCCAAGAAGGTTTTCTTAGACCCCTCCTGCTTCCAACAGATCAAGGCTGGAAAGAAAAGTTGATTTTAATCCTCTTGGGGGATTAAGAGACCATGAGAGATTACAAGAGACCCCTGTCACAAAAAAAAGACAAATTACTGCACCACCAAGGTTTTGTGAACCATATGTACGGGTCTAGAAGTAGATTACACATATCTTCATTCCAGCCATCAGTGATCACAGAGATCTGTTGGATCCTTAAACCCCCATCAGAACAAAACTACACATACTGTACTGTTACACATTTTTACAATGAGTTTTCAGTTTTATTCCTTGTTTTATTCAACTCCTTAAATTCTGAAGAATTGTTATCACGCTCCTCCTCTTTCTCTAAAGTCTAAAAATGAAAGGTTCATTAAATACTGTTATTCTTTTTGATTGACAATTTGATCCTTAGGCGTCCTAGGAAGTAGTTAAGAACTCTCTCTTGTTTGTTTAATGGTGTGTATAAAGTGAAAAAAATACTGTATTTATTCGTAGACCAAGAGCAGGAATGGACAACAAGGCGCTAGAGCTGGATTCCGTGAGCATCCCCATGGAGGAGGCGGTGGCTTGCAATGGAGGAGGCCAGCAGCTTCACCATCAAGACTCATCTATGTTGACCAATTTGAAGAAAGTGGAGAACCAAATCACGGAGGCGCAGCGTTTCTCCCATTTGCCGAAACGCTCTGCAGTGGACCTCGAGTTTAACGACCTGTCTTACACCATCCAGGAGGGACCGTGCTGCAGGAGACGAGGTAACACTGTCGTTGTGTAGAAGCAGATCCTTAGTGGTTGATGGTTCAGACACACATTTCCAACTTTTTTAGGCAAGATAAGTTCACATTTTCATTCTTTTTTCAAAGAACTGATAGACTTATATGTTTGTTAATACCTCAGAGAACTTGTTATTTCACGTTAGAACCGGATGGTTGGCTAAAAATCAAAGTACAAACCCAAATTCTGATCAAGTTAGGAATTTGTATAAAATGTAAATAAAAACAAAATGCAATAATTTGAAAATCTTCTTCATTTTTTATTGAATCGAATGGACTCCAAAGGTAGTATTGACTCATTTTAAATTGGATTCTTGCGCACAAACCAATTAAGCCGGGACGGCCACCTTTCCATCTGAAAACTCAAGTGTTTGAGAACTTGAATCATTGAACACCTGTAGTTGGAATTCTATTCCATTCCTGCTTCCATTCACAGTTCCGTGTCTTTCATGCTTCATAATGTACAACACATATTCAATGTGTGACAGGTATAGATGGCAGGCAGGCCAGTCCAGTACCCACACTCTTTTGTACGTTGAATCATGTGCAGAATGCAGCTTGGCATTGGCTTGTTGAAATAAGCAGGGACGTCTCTAAGAAAAGAGATTTGCTAAGAGAGCAGCATGTGTTGCTCCAGAACCTGGATGTACCTTTCAGCCTCGATGGCACTGCCAGAGATGTGTAAGCCGCCCCTTCCAATGGTCACGGCATGAGAAAGCCCTGTGCCCACGCAATCATCCTTTGGTCTTAGGGACCTCTAGAAGCAACTGGGGAAGTTGATGAATGCGCAAAAAAACACACACAGAATCCTGGCTTTTGAACTTCGCGCTGGTAAAAATCTGGATGGTCTTTGTTCTCTATTGCCGTGAGCCATCCATGAATTAAAAAAAACAAAAACATTTTGAAACGTGTACCAATAAGGTCCGAGCATACCTTTCTACCTTCAATCTGTCAATATCGGGTGAGTCAGGGCCCAGAGAAGGCATCAAAGTTTCTGGATGTTATTGAAGCTTGCTTTTGCTTCTCATGGTATAGTTTTAACTTGAACCGTGTTAACTGATTGTCATGGCCCTACTTAGTAATGTAGCAATGCAGTGCCATTTGAGGGATCAAGCATTTAATGTTCGTTTTTCGCCTTCTTGACTTTTTGAGAAATTTCTCAAGATTATCCCGATCGTTTGTTTATATTATGGACTGTGGATAAATTCTTTGCAATTTCAGAAATGTTCTTGAAATCCTTAGCAGTGCTCTGCTTGAATCCAATCAGAACACCTGTTTTCCAATCAACCTGTTTACCTGTGGAATGTTCCAAACAGGTGTTCCTTGAGTATTCATCAACTTTCCCTGTCTTTTGTTGCCCCAAAACCAGCAAATATTTGCACAAAGACAATAGAGTTTTTCAGTTTAAACATTAGGTCTTTGTGTTGTTTGCAATTGTATATGGATTAAAGAGGATTTAAATATCATTCTATTCCATTTTCTAAGTACAAATAACACAATTTCCCAACTTAATTGGAATGGATTGGTTTGGAGATGAATGTTTATGTTGATATGGTGGCATATATATCGATGCCATTGTTTAAGATAATATAAGGACAACTGTAGACAGTAACAGAAAAACTGATGGACATTGCTGGTAAAATGTCCATCAGTTTTAGAGAGAATAGTTGCAAGAATCATTTCTTCTTTGGTTGTTCCAAATAAAAGACTCAAACACATCCACCAGCTGATAAAAGAGGAATGTAGAAACTTTCATATAGTTTCATGTTGTCCCCTATTCTCTCTCTAGGCTACAAAGCCTTGCTCAAGTGTCTTTCCGGGAGATTCTGCAGTCGAGAGCTGATAGGGATCATGGGGCCCTCGGGTGCTGGCAAGTCCACCTTGATGAACATTTTAGCAGGATACAGGTAAACTCCTGTCAGTAGATTTTTGACAAGAGTGAGTTTATCTTTGAGTCGCGGCAGTGTGTGAATCTCTTCTGCAGGGAAACGGGGATGAAGGGTGAGATCCTGGTGAATGGGAAACCCAGAGACCTGAGGACATTCAGGAAGATGTCTTGTTACATTATGCAGCAGGACATGTTGCTCCCGCACCTCACAGCTAGAGAGGCCATGATGGTGAGTTTGAACCAACTGATCTTTAAATCTCACCTGGTACTGGCCTGACTTCTTAAAAACCAATGAATATATGTTTATTTCAAAGAATTGACACTATTTGATGTTGCATTAAATTGTGTTTTACAGGTTTCGGCCAATCTGAAGCTGGATGAAAGTGCAGATGTGAAGAAAGAACTTGTGAGAATTATATTTTAATGGCATGTAATAGTACAGTATAACCATAATATATTAAACTGTTTGCTAAATTAAAGGTAAGAGGGGACCAAATTTCCATCACACCCCAATTGTTAATCAATAAAAAACTGAATAAAACATGTTGGTCACCGTAGGATTTACTAATTTCACTAATTTTCTACTCACCCTCATATCGACTAAGGGTTGGGATAATTTCAGAATAATCAGTTTTTGTTATAGGCAAAAATGTATGTACATGCTAATGTAGCAGCTGGCGCTTAGTAGTCTTTGTCTCTATCCAAAAATACACTTTTAAATAGATAAAGATAAAGATTCTAAATACCTTCAGACTGCTGATCTGTAATCTCCATTTTGTATTCATGCCTCAACAAGAGGAATTGTTCAGATAAAAAATGTGTATAAGTTTATATTTGAAGATTGTTTGTCGCAGAAGCTTAAAGGCCAACATGCTACACAAACACATGGCATATAGCTGTAGCTCAAAGTAGATAAACATTTTTGCCTATGACTCCAAAAAGGAACAAATTACTCTGAAAATAAACCCAACCCTCAGTGGACACTTGAATCTTTGGTGAACAATCACTTAAACTTCCATTTCTATTTGCTCTTCTCCCTTCTGGCTGCCTCGAGGGAACGTCCTCACAACACTATGGAGATGTGGTTTAAGGGAACCATACAGAACTCTGAAACATCTCTCAGCCCACCTTTTTACTTTTTACTTTACTTTTTACTTTTTACTGAACCCACTTGGCTTATAGTTCACAGGAAGACCAAGCATTTTTTTGTTGCCATTACTTTTGTGTGTTTGCTTTCTGCTGCTATATTAAAGTTGTGCGATTGTAGGAGACATTTTTCTAATCTTGAACTCCTCTTTTGTTCTCTGAACAGGTGAATGAGATCTTGGTTGCTTTGGGTCTCCTGGACTGTGCTCATACGCGCACCGTCTCTCTCTCTGGTGGTCAATGTAAACGCCTCGCCATCGCCCTAGAGCTGGTCAACAATCCGCCGGTCATGTTTTTTGACGAGCCGACCAGGTGACTTCATATCAAGTCCCCTTTTGCAATTCTTAAAGTGTATTATAAAAGCTGAAAAGTCCTCACTCAGATCCGCTTCATGTTCTTCGCATCTTAGATTTCTCATTTTTCAGAATCAAAAGACTGACCTAATGTATTCTCTCGTCTTCAGCGGGCTGGACAGTGCATCCTGCTACCAAGTGGTCTCGCTAATGCGTTCCCTGGCACTGGGAGGACGAACCATCATCTGCACTATCCACCAACCCAGTGCCAAACTTTTTGAGATGTTCGATAAGGTGCTTCATTCTTGAGTCGTCCACTGGAATTCAGGTTGATTTGTTTGTTGTTTTCTTCTCAGCTGTACATTCTCAGTCAGGGCCAGTGTATCTACAAAGGTGCTGTTCCCTACCTCATCCCGTATCTGAAGACCGTAGGACTGTATTGTCCCACCTACCACAATCCTGCAGACTTCAGTACGTGCTTTACTAGTAACAAGTTGTCCACCAGCGTATAGCTTAATAAATGTTTTTTGTTTTTCTGCTGAAAACTAGTCATTGAAGTAGCGTCGGGGGAGTACGGAGACTTCAATCCTGTGTTGTTCGAGGCGGTTCAAGGTGGTTTGTGTGCACTGGAGGAAAAGAAGAACCTCTGTGATACCAACGGTTCCTCAGTCTGCACAACAAAGTGTTCAAGGGTAAGCTTTTGTAGAGGTGCTTAGAGGTGCTCTTGAACTGTCTCAGTGCCCAAATATATAATATCCACAGTGACAAACGTTGTAGTAAGGATGGATTCTGCCTTTATATACATATTTACTGTCAGTAAATAAGGTTCAACATGTGAACTGTGAATGATAGTGGAAGATAGGAGAGAACATCTTTCTCTTGAAGATCTTAACAATGTACACAACTTGTGTTTCACCAGGACTATGGACACATAGAAAGACACACTTTTGCCACCAGCACACTAACCCAGTTCTGCATTCTCTTCAGAAGAACCTTCATAACCATCTGTCGTGATCAGGTGAGTCATCGAATGATTGTCAATCAAATTGTGTGAATAAACGCATCAACTCTGGTGTCAGGTGCTGACTCACCTCAGGCTGATGTCCCACATCGCCATAGGTGTGTTGATCGGCTTGCTCTATTTAAACATCGGAAACGATGCCAGCAAAGTCTTTAACAACACTGGATTTCTCTTTTTCTCCATGCTGTTCCTCATGTTTGGCGCACTCATGCCTACTGTGTTGACCTGTGAGTACAAGGGGACAACCTTGTCAGTTTGTCCGATCATCTGGTTGGTAACAGAAGAATAATGAAGCATGAATAACGGGATGTTTTTTTTTCCTCAACATTCAGTTCCCCTCGAGATGTCGGTGTTCCTGAGGGAGCATCTAAACTACTGGTACAGCCTGAAGGCTTACTATCTAGCAAAGACCATGGCTGACATCCCATTTCAGGTCAGTTGACCAAAATGAACACTAGCACCCTCTACTGGGAAAACTGATTGATTACAGGTTATCTTTCTGGTGAATCCATTATCCTACCTTAACTTAAGTCATCACCTTTATTTTTGATTAAACTGTCCTCACAAACCAGCCCTAGAATGGCTCCCATCCGTATGGATGATTGCATCCTTGACTTCCATATTGTTCATGGTTCTCAATGCTTACACACTTTAAGGTACGCCCAAAGAAATACATTTGGGGGTATAAGGTCTGAGATGTGAGGTGCCTATGTAAAATCAGTCATAAGAATAATCATCAAAGTTTTCTTGCAGATAATCTCGGTAGAATTGTATTCTTTTATTATGTACTGCCGACACAAAAATTCCGATGTTGTGTTCACAACACTGGCAATACATGTTTCTGATGAGGGTTTAATTAATTTCACTGGAACCAGAACCTACCCTTTAGCGATGGGTAAAGGGTATCACTATTGAAGGGGATTGAGAAGCTTGATAATCCTCCTCTTGCTTGTAGTCACAGTCACAACAGATTCCTGAATGAAAGTTTTTGTGCTGCGCCTGAAAAAATGCTAAAAAGAAAATGGAGAACATCTGAAACATCTGCTGTAGAATTAAAAGTCCAAAGACGCTTGTCTTTTGGTATGATGATTTAAACACAAATAGACCAGTTATGTATAAGTTACATTCAATTATTCAAATAAATTCAGAAGTAAGACCTATTGAAAACTAGGGCTTTTTTCTTCAGCCTGTATTAGAACTTGAAATACAACCATGATTTAAACTAAAATGATTCTCTCTTTCGTTCATTCAGGTGATCTGTCCCATCATGTACTGCAGCATTGTGTACTGGATGACCGAGCAGCCGCCTGAAGCCAGTCGCTACCTTCTCTTCATCGCGTTGTCCATCAGCACCGCTCTGGTGGCCCAGTCTCTCGGCCTGTTGGTCGGCGCCGCATCCAGTTCACTTCAGGTACTGAACACAACACTTTGACTTCACCATCACACCGAGGTAACCATCTGTCGTGTCTACCTACACAGGTGGCCACTTTTATCGGACCCGTCACGGCCATCCCGGTTCTGCTCTTCTCTGGATTCTTTGTGAACTTTGACACCATTCCTAAATACCTGCAGTGGAGCTCCTATTTGTCTTACGTCAGGTGTGGCCCCTTAAACCTTCTGCAGATACTTCTCTATATATACAGTGGAGGCCGAAACTATTCACACCCTCTGCAAATTTTAACTAAAAAATACATGTCAATTTAACTATACTTGACGGCCTAGAAACTGTGGAACGTTGTTGAGCTTCTATTAGAAAAAAGCTGCCTATGCAGAAAAGTGACGCCAAATGTCACAAAGTGAAACTACATTTTCATCTGCTTTTCGAGTCAGTCATTATTTATGGGTGAATGGGCCACAGGCCAGTCAAAATAGCTTGAAGGGCTGGATCTGGCCGGCGGACCTGATCCATATTCACCCTCCTTGTTCTAGATGAAATATGCAAGATTTATTCCCACAAACACTCTTTGTACCTGCTGTCCGAGTAAAGCGGTCATTCAGCTCTTCTTGCTTTTGAGACAATTATCCGGAAGCTCTAAAAGCTAAAGTGCTCCATTTTTAAGCTGCCCTCCTAAAATAGAGCATCATAATTGGTCCGCAGTCCATATCTATGCCAGAAGCCTCTTACCTTGTCATCGTATTTCTTCTCATATGCATTTAGGGTGAGCCTGTGTGGTCGGGAGCTGGACGACTGACTAGTCAATGATGAGTGATTGATCCTCCACTTTAGGACAAGTTTGACACATTTACATGTATTATTATTATTTATAATATATTACCTAATTATATAAATATTGATATACATAGATAAAAAAGTCAATAATGCAGGGAGAGTAAAGAACTGTGTGCGTCATGTTCTTTCATTTACTCAAGTCTAACTTCCTGGTTTTATTTTGAAGCCCTGTCTATTTCTTTCATGTCGACTTCCTCTCTTTTTCTTGACCTGATTTCCCTGATCTGTGTCATATCGTCTTCATCTCACCTGCTTCTCGTTCCCTTCGACTTTGTACATTATATTGCATTACGTCTGTCTGTGTCGTGACGTTGAGGAATTTTTAGTCATTTTGAGTTCCTGTAACTTTTGCCTATTGTTCCTTTTCTTTTTTTGCGTCTGCATTTGCGTTCTGTCTGGACAGAACGTTGCGACCATTGTGATCAAAAATGCACAATAAAACCAGGAATAGAGACAATTATTTATTTATTTTTAATTCAAACACAATACATAAATAAAGAAAAAATGTACAGTATTTACAAAAAGTAGACGATAAATAAAATAAAAAAAACAGTTATACTTATAAGTCAATTACAATGAATGGCTTTTAATGCAAATTATATATTTCAATTAAGAAACTATTTATTTAGTTGTTTTCTTGTTTGTTTTTAAGGGCTTTGGAAAATAAAATAATCTTGTTATGAAATCTAGAATTCACTTCTCTATATTTGCACTTGTAAGAATAATATTGTCTGAGAAGTAAAACGAAAAGCAAAAAAAAGTTGAAGCCAGTCATTTATATCCCTCCATAGTGCTGCAGAGAAATTACATTAAAAATAGATTAACTGTATTTTTACTATCTTCACCAAACACAAACTGATCACACAATCCTAAAAAGTTGAGATATAAATTAATTTAGGGGGGTACAGACCATTGAACATTTTCCAGAAAGTGTGACATGAAGGAATGGCAGTAGGAAGAAATATTCGAAACAACGTTTCTCTTGGGAATGTTGAGCAAGTTTTGACCCTTTCTCTGCAGGTACAGCTTCGAGGGAGTGATCTTGTCGATCTACGGGATGAACCGTTCCGAGCTGGAGTGTCCAGTGAAGGCGTGCAGGTTCCAACAGCCTGAGGAGGTCCTGCAGTTACTGGACGTAGAGGACGCGAAGCTCTACATGGATTTCATAGTCCTGGGTATTTTCTTCATCGTCCTTCGACTGGCAACCTATCTTGTCCTTCGTTACAGGGTCAAGTCTGAGCGATAGTTGTCCACCAAGTTCTCAGAACTTAAGAAGAGCGTTGTCGCATATACCCATGGATGTTTGTTTGCCTCTCAGAAGGTCCTCCACTTCACTTTACGGAATGCTGCTAAACGTCTCAACCAACATCAGAAGCAGTCAATAATGGACGGTGCAACGAATCAGTCTTCATAAACCAGTTTTACCTCACTCATACAGGAGCATCTGTGAGGAGCTCTGAGAGGAGCGCCCGTGAAGTCCCATCTGAAAGTCTGGGACAGTGTAGGATGTACAGGAGGACCAGAAGAAACTTTTTGGAAAGAACTTTTTTTTACCACTTGTAGCAGAGATTTCTCCAAACCTGGGGTTGATAGTAGCAAATGACTGCATAGTTTATCAGTTTTTAATTTCAGTTCCTGTCAATTATTGTTTAATTTTTTTCTCCAAACTTGATCTTTTCACCGCCTCAATCAAAATAAAAAATCCAGATGAATCTTTGATTCTCTTAAAATGTGTATACTGTACTGACACCTTCTGGCCTAAACTGTTTACTACCACAGAAATGCTTACATTCACTTGTTTTTCTCTCTTAGTTCTGTTTAAATATTCTACAAACGTAATGTTACTTAATATAATGTATACTTATTACAGAGCCCTAGACATGACCTTGTTAAAGAAAATATGGCCACAAAATACCATTTCAAGACCACAAAATACCAATTCATGGCCAGGAAATACCAATTCATGACCAATAAATACCAATTCATGGCCAATAAATACCAGTTCATGGCCAAGAAATACCAATTCATAGCCAGGAAATACCAGTTAATGGTCAGGAAATACCAGTTCATGGCCAGGAAATACCAGTTCATGGCCAGGAAATACCAGTTAATGGTCAGGAAATACCAGTTCATGGCCAGGAAACACCAATTCATGGCTAGGAAATACCAATTCATGGCCAGGAAACACCAATTCATGGCCAGGAAACACCAATTCAAGGCCAGGAAATACCAATTCATGGCCAGGAAATACCAATTCATAGCCCAAAATACCCGTCTGAACGGCAATTGATAATCTAAAGAATTTGAACAAATTCATAGCCACAAATTGATTTTTTATATTCCACTATCAAGTGGAAAAAATGCACCTGTTTTTATTTTCTTAGCTCAAAAATGGGGACCTACTCATTGTTAGGATTCTGGTCATAGGGTTATTGCTAATCGTTGTGTATTGAATTTACATTTCTTTGTATTCATCAAATCAATTACAAATGACAATGTTCATGTTTATTATTATTTATCTCAATCTTAGTTTCTGTCCTGATTTAATCTGAACTATTATTTCTCACCTCAAAATCACACAGCCTTGGTGCTATCTGAAGTTTCATGTTACACCTCATCATTTTTCATTAAAAAGGTAAATTTGTATAATTTCAGATTGCTAACTAAAATAGATTTTATTTTCTATTGCAACATATTTAATTTGAAGTGCATTTTTTATTTGTTTTTATTAATCATTTGTTGTGTTGAGCAGCTTTATGGTGTATCTGATAATCTGATTAAAGATGATTTGACTAATTCTAAAAAGAGAAATCATTATTTTGTGATCCTGTAAATATGTCATAAATATGTAACATGCGACTCCACTAGATGGCACTCTCTGCCCTATTATGTCTTGGAACCAATATCATTTTTAAGCTAAGAACTTCATCAACACATCGCTGCTGGTTTGATGCCTTTTTGTCTCGTAAAATAGGTCCAAAACCACATTGGTTCATTTAGTGCTCAAATATATGTGAAAGTTTCTACTTATTGATGTCTTTTTTCAAGAGATATCGAGCTTATGCTTTATCTCAGAAGTTTGTTCAGGTCCAGGTTTTTGTATTGAATGTCTTGTCCACGTTGTAAATAAGATTCTACAATGAGGTTTGAAATATTTACGTTAGAAGAAAATAATAATAATAATAATATTAAGCCCCGCACACTTAAATACACTTTCTTATTCTGGAGGTGAAATCTTGTTTACCATAACCATGCCCACTCTGCTGTGATTGGCCAAACATCACCGTTTGTTATCGCACGTCATCAATCACAAAAAATTCCACCTGCAAGGGACTCATTGAACTAACAAAGCTGAGCATGATTACAGCTGGCTGAAAGAGTGAAGGCATTATTACGTCATGATGGACTATGCTCTCATAACCTCTCGTTTGCTGAGATTTCAGACGGCGGGGAAACTTTAAAAAACGTTTTTTAAGACTAAAATTTATATTAGTACCTCATCTGGCGCGGAAAATATACAGAGATGTTGTCTACTGGTAAAATATTTCTCATAAATGTATTTAACAGTAATATATACCACTCAAGTGGGTTTCGGTCGTCTTATAATTTGAAGAGAATCATGTCTGAGATGTTCGATCTAAAGACTTCGCCTGAGATTATCAACTTAAAGGCGGTCCTGAACCAGCTGTAAAAGAAGGCGTAGATGAGAGGGTTCACCGTGGAGTTGAAGAAGCCGATCCAGAGTAGAGAATCAAACAGCAGTGGCGGTGTGGGGTAACCCAGCAGTGGATCCACCACGTTCACCAGGAAAAAGGGAGTCCAGAAGCAGAGGAAAGCTCCCATGATGATGGCGAGAGTTTTGGTGGCTTTGGTCTGACCCGCATTTGAAACTCGGGTTACGTTACTGATCTGGATGGTTCTCTGCTGTTTCCGGGCCACCAGGAAAATCTTCAGGTAAATGGCCAGCATGATGACTCCTGGAGTGTAGAAGGACAGCAGTGAAGACATCGTGCTGGACAGTACACTCTGAAACACGATACATCCCCCTGTACAGGCCACGTGGCTGTAGTAGAAGTCCTCGATCCCCAAGATGTTCAGCTCCATGAAGATCATCCCAAAGCCAGTGAGGGCTGAAAGGCTCCAGGCAATCAGGATCATCAGCAGAACAACGTTGACTGTAATCTTCCTCGTGTACAGCAGGGGGTGACACACGGCGTAGTGGCGATCCACCGCGATGAACGACAGGTTGAGGATGGAGGCGGTGCACAAGGTGAAGTCGGTGCTCATTAAGAATTTACACAAGAAGTCGCCAAAGTACCAACAAGTCTCGATCAGCCGGTTCATGTTGGGAAGCATGACCAGCAGGCCCAGCAGCAGGTCGGACACGGCAAGAGACATGATCAGGAAGTTGGTGGGAGTCTGCAGCTGCTTGAAGTAGACGACGGACGTGCAGACCAGCAGATTCCCAAGCACTGTCAAGAGGACCGTCGACCCCAGGAACAGGTAGAGGGTGACGCGTACGGCCAGGTGTCGGGTGGTCTTCAGACAGGAGCTGTTGATGGACTCAAAGCAAAGCTCAGGCTCCATCTGTTTGGATGGTAAAAGAGTCAGGATTTTACAAGCTAAGATTTTGAATTCCCAATAGAGCCTTTCTTATTTTACACCAGGACTATTCAACCAAAATTTCCTAAGGGACAGATTTTAGGACGGACTCATGTAGAAACTAAGACAAATAGATCTTGACAATAATTTAGCACTTTCTATTCTTTATACTACACGTTGTTTTGGTATTTGCTTTGCATATAGTGTTTACGATACGTTGTGTTTTTTGGCCTCATTAACATTAGTTATTGAGTTCTTAAAGAAATCAGCATTTGCTCTTATAGTTTCTATTATGTAGTACTAAAGTGAATAATACTGCAAATAATCACTTGAGCACTGAAATCTCAAAAAAGTTACTATAATCCAATTATTTAATGTAATTAAACAAACTAACTACAAACTACAAACCTGAAATAAACAAGTTACTGTTGTCCAATTATTTAAGGTCATTTGAGAACTACAAACTTAAAAGAAACAAGTTACTATAATCCAATTTTTTTGTGTACTGCACACACAAAATAATGAAGTACTTCAGATCTCATTAATTCAAGCCAACACAATTACTTTTTGTGAGGGAGCAAGTTTGAATATTTTTTCAAGTAAAGTCAACTCATTATATTTTACAGTTAAGAGATATGATTTGAATATTTTGCGTTAAATCTTCGGTGTCAACTTCACGTCGCTTTGAGAGGAACCATGTTGCATTATGTAAACTGGAGCTTCACGCAAGCGTAAAACGCAGTCGTCACCAATTGGCCAATCAGAAGTATTTTGAAAGCCACATCTGGACCACTGGTCTTACGCTGAATAGAAAAGTTTTACAGTGTAGTTCGGGTGTAAAATGTCAATTTTTCGGCATTTCCTTAATTATTATTATACATATTGTTATACAAGTATATCATACACTATTAATAATTGCTTATCCATCAATTCTTAGCTCATCATAGTTTCTACCAAAGTAAAAAATAATCCAACTCAATTTGAATGTATAATCTATAATATATGCAGTATTTAACTAAAATAGCTTTATGGTTAAATTATTTTTATTTTAATTTATTAATACGACTCTACAGTTCACCTCATCAACAATATTTGTTGTTTTATGCAATACCTACTTTGTACCAGCTACTCAAAAAACGACTATTTGCAGGATCATATGAGTTTTTAGTAACATTTTCCTTAACCGCCTCATGTATAATCCATCATAAACACATTCTTAAGACTAAAATTCTGGATTAAAATGCATTCATAAGAATTTATGGAATGAGTTAAAATCCTAAGGTGCTTTACAAATAACTGTTACTTACTTACTTGCTTACTTATAACAAAGTTTATCAAGTATTAATTGATGGACTTGGAGCAATGTCTTGAAATGTAACTTCAAATAATAGATGCATGGATGTTCCAATTGTGATTCAATCAAAGTTACAGTGTTATTTATGAAAACTGAATTCAGTGACTACACTTTATTGAAAGCTCTTAAAGTCATTCTGTACTCTAGCATTATAAAAACTTTATGAACACAAGCTTTAAATTGCATTAATTTCACCACTTTTGATACTTTATAAACCTTGTTATACATGATTGAACATCATCAAAATGTCTTATAAATGTTTTGTTATAAGGCGTCATACGTTCAACCTTCATAAGAAAGTGTTAATATGTTTTTCAGATCAAGTTTCCTTAATTTTTAAGTAAGCGAAAATGTTGTTTTAAACAGTTCGGTAGCATTAATATCACACATTACATTACACATTACATTACATCAAAACACTGCAAGTACCTTGACATCATCTTAAGAAAATTGAACATTTAACATTTAACATGTGCTGGTATTTAAAAAAAAAAAAGAAGCAGAAAAACAAATTTTAAATAAAAAAAAAAAACAGAAATCAACACATAGTATTAATAGAAATTATATTTAGAAGTTTAATGAAGTAATATTAAAAATGTAAACGTCAGACAAGTTACTTAAAGAACAATACAATGTTGTTAAAACCTTATAGTCATTTAGAATCCCAATAAAGAAAAAACAAGAAGTAATGACAGATATGAGATAATATTAAAATATAAAAGCAATATATAGTCAAACATAATATAATAATCTAAAAAATAAACATAGAATATTTAGATATTGTAGTGAAGTTTTTTGACTCGTGAGTACCAATTTATTTATAGATTTAAAAGAATGTGAAACTGTGTAGAGATAGTGAGAAATTACAACATTATAATTCCAAAAAATACTATTTAAGTCAAAAAATGTACAAAAAAAAGCAAAAGTTGAAGATATTTGTATGATAAAAAACCAGCAGAAGATTATAATTGTTATACTTATATAAAAAACTATTTCAATCTATCAGAGAGTAGGACAGCCACTCACCCTTCAGTTGAACAGATGTTTCCGCCTCAAACTGCCTTCGGTCTCTTATGAATGTCTCATGCTGTGTTTGTGTCAGTGGTCAGTAGAGATGGAGGGATGAACCAGAAGAGTCAGACATAGTCCCAGCAGACATAAGAGGAGAGGATTAACCCTTCAGCCTCCACATGTACCACGGTCAACATTATCACACTGTAAATTATAATTATATTTAGTATGTGGTGATTTACTATCATTAATACAGATCAATAGTAGTAGACTCTACTAAGATATACTTTCAATATGTTCCGCTCAGTCTTGTTTGACGCAGGTCGAGAGGACAATAAGAACAATTAAGAACTCCATAATTAGGAATATTAAGATTGTTTCAGACCCTTTCCTTTATAAATAAGAACAAAATATAGAGCAATTATAAATCATTTAAACACATTTCTTATGTATCGTAAACACAATCGTTGCTTTTTTCTAGTAAACCTTGCAAACACAATCAAACCGTCAAGTCCACACATACTGGTGTGTGCAGTGGAAAGATTATCTTAGCGGTCATTGTTGTTGCCATGCCGATGCAGGGTGGTTGAAAATTATAATCTGTCTTCTTCTAATCCTGAGCTCACTTCCAGAAATTATCCTATTTATTATTTAAAAATACGTAAATAAACTTTGTTCATTTTACTTTTACAAATAAACTTCTGACAGCTAGATAGCAGCAGATTGAACATTTAAATCCCAGCAATGACTGAGGACTAGAGGATGCAGTCGACTCCAGCAGCTTTTAAAGTTAATGTTTGTACATATTTTGGTTTAAAAACAAATGAAAGCAGTTACGACTTCGTCCAGAGTCATGTGGTCTGTAAACTCTGCAACACCAGAGTGAAGTACTCGGACAATACTACAAATATATCCTTGTTACTACACTATCACTATATATTGTATTGTTGACCCTGTATCGTGATACGTCGTGATTGCCAATACACAGCCCTAATATACAGTGTTCCCATATCTAACCATTATAATATATATTTCTGGAACACACCGGAACACAAGATTAAAAAAACATTAAAAACCCTTAAAATTGTTGTACTTGTCTCATATTTTAAAGATCGTTAAAAATATCCAAAGCTTGTGAGTCGTTGCTGTGAGCCAACATGTCTCGAAACCTTATCAACACAACCCTTGTCCGTCTCAGGCATCAGTCACAAGACCAAAACACACATGCTTCATTGGTCACCGTTAACAACTGCGATGAAACCTCAACGATTATGAATTTGATGCTGCTTTTCATGCTTTTAGGTAGGAATATCTCTTGACCTCTGAACTCTTATGAAGATCCTCACCTTGTGACCCCGAGGATATATTCACATTATCAAAATGATCCAGATTTTTGACCATATAGTTACTCAACCGGCTGCAATGACGCCATTAACAGAAGAATAAAAACATCAATTAGAGGTTGTGGTCTGAGGGGGGGGATGATGTCCACCACCTCTGACTCTTCACACCAACATGACCTGGGACCTCATTATCACCATGATGATCAGGGAGCTCATTAGCTTTAGCGCACAAATATTTTGACCAGCAGCTGTGAAGGAAAAAAAACAACTTAAATTGACACTAGTTGGTGCTTCAAGTAACAAACAGGAACTAATCGACTCATTAAAACCATCAATAACCTACAAAAGAAAACACAGCAATCAGAAGTTGTTTTTTTATGAACAATAATTTATTTTTTTACAAAATGAAACAATTATTTTTGCAATTACTCATTTTGAGACACAAACATTTTGTACATTTACAGTTTGAGAAGACGCTTTACAATCATGCTGTTGCACAGTTCATAGTATCCACACCTGTACAATCCATACTTTAATTTACAATTGTCTTCTTTTTTTTTACATCTCGTTTGTTGTCATTTTACATGAAAAAATGTTAAACTTCGTCATTCGAGACACATTACGTTTAAAGTGATCTAGTCGCCTGGTTTGACTGTTTTTTTTAAAGTTGCATGTGTGTTACCCATGCTTTTGAAGCGTTTATGAGCAAGTTTCAGGGCTTGATTGTCCAAAATCATCTTGTAGACGAATGTTGTTTTGAAACCTAAACCAGTTTTACAACTAAAGGAGTTTCAGAATACTTTCTTAGTCGAACCAGGACTTTTGAAAGGAATTACTTTTGTTTTAAATCTTCTTACAACCATTTTATCTACACTACATTACATCATAGAATTATAGGTTATTATATGTGTTGCATCAGCATCTGGGATCATGCTAGTACCACTGGAATGATTTGATGTACAATCGTGGGGTCAGGTATTATTGAAGAGATCCAACAGACAGCATGTTTAAAGAACCTATAATCCAGAAATCAAATAAACCTTTTGACAGTTTGACAGTCTAAAACATGTCCATGCAGGGGATCAATGTTTACACAACATCAGCAAATAACTTAATTAGATCAACATTTTTGTGGCTGAGAAAACACGAGCAAACACAGAGATACAAATGACTTTATGTAGTTCTGACGCACGGCTGCAAATGGATCTTAGCCATGACTATTAACCACAGCAGCACCAGCGTGGTGTTCTGAGATATGATGCATCGAATACTAAGTAAACCAATGTTGAGATGGTAGTTCTCTCTCTGATCTGGCAACAAGCGCTGCCACTAAAACCAGGGTCCGTATTCCTAAAGATTCTTAAAGTGAAAAGTAGTTCCTCGTATCGACAAAAGCTATTTTAAAGAGAGCTCCCGATATCTGTTGAGAGGAGGAAAGAGTACTTTTAAGTGGCTTAGAAGTTCACTAGGAAGACAAAAATGGAGGACGGAATAATCAAAAGAGATATATTCACTGGATGATAGTTAATTGATAAAATAATGCAGATTGGATCATGCAGGAATCAGCTTTGTCATTTATTCAAGCCGCTTAATCCCTTATGGAGATTCTGGAGGGGCTGGAGCCTATCCCAGTTTCTTTGAGCGAGAGGCGGGGGACACCCTGGAAAGGACGCCAGTCAATCACAGGGCAGACAAAGACATACAATCATTCACACACACTCTCATACCTACGGACAATTTCCCCAAGTTCCCAATCAACCTCTGTATGTTTTTGAGCTGTGGGAGGAAACCGGAGTCCCCGGAGTAAACCCACACAACACGGGGACAACATACACATAAAGGTCACAAGTTGGCTCCCTCCTGATGTGGAAGCGAACTAACCACTGCGCCACCGTGGGCCCTAGTTCGTGGTTTATCTCATTTGCCCACCAAAAGTATACTTGCTTTTATAATGATGACTCACACCTAGCAACAGGGGTCGACAACACATCCTCACTAAGATAGGTCCATTACTTGTTCTCTTAGAATGTTCTGGAATCACTCCTTAACTAACACTACCTGTTAGGATTGTATGTGTTAAATCAGGAGCTCTCTGAGATGATTCTAAAAATCTTGAGGAACACGGGCCCAGGTCTTCTCAGCAGTACTTTGTCGCAAAGTCCCTCCAACACAAACTTGATCACACAAGTGGCGAAAAAAGTTGTACTCGTTTAGTGTGTAGATCCAAAAAAAAGTATATTTACCAGACAGGAAATATGAGTATTATCATTGGTTATTCTTCATTCTTGGTGGTAAAATCTATCATAGTTATCTCTGTGTTTGTTCTTCTTCATCAAATACACCCATACAATCCATTCAACATCAGTTGGATGTATAATCGAATTCCTTATCTTATCTCAAACACTGGTATCTTTATGGGTCACTATATCAATGTGAATATTCATCTACTTTATATTGTATTTTGAGTCCACCCTTCATCGGGCCAGGTTTAATGACATGGCAGTTGTCTGGCTGTCCATGCTGACTACCAGCATGACCTCCCAAAGTCAACCTTGTCTCCCATCCCATAATAAATGGAAGAGCTAAAAAGTGTTACAAAGAATGTCTTTAGCATCTTTATGTAGCTGAATAAGGGAAGTCTCAGACAGAAGCTACTTCAAAGTAGAACCTTATTGATCAAGTTTTCTAGCTCAATACATGTTTGAAAAAACACGAGCCGAGATCTTTGTACATTCCTTCAGGTTGTCCTACTGGAGGGGCGCCATTGTTTTGTGCCCCTGAACGAGGCAGAACTGCCTTGAATATTTGGCAAAAACTCGTCTCTGAAAAGTACTGGAACCAGCAACAACACCAGTGAACAGGAACATGCAGTATTTGTTGTAAACTTCCTCAAGTGTGTATTTCTGGGACCACTGAGACTTATGAATGGGAGGATGAGGTGAGATGTTTGCCTTCAGTGCCCGCCAGTACTCGCCACGCCCACTGATCACTTTTGAGAGTGGTTGGAGTGCTTGGTTCGTCGCCCGGTTCTGATGCCGCTCCTCCCAGAGTGGACGCTTCCGCCTCCCTCCTGAGCCTGATGGATCCTCAAGGCTTCCCTCAGGTTCTGAGCTCGGACCTCCCTGCTCTGAATCTCCTCCACCAGCCGACTCGGGAACCAGCCCTTTTCGCCGTCGTGCAGCCTCTCGCCCATCATCCAACCTGGACCCACATTCATTAAGGAAGTTATCGAAGATGAACCGACCCAGAGAGCTGTGTGAGGACCAAAACCCACCATCGTCAGTTTTCTCCAGCAGGTTGAGAACGTCGGCCATTTCGATGGAGAGCTCGTCCGGTTCCTGCGAGGAGTACGACTGTATGCACTGCACCTGGAGAGAGTCTGAGGCACAGTGGAGGTTAAGGTACGTTCCTCAGACTGTCCTGATGTTTCGTCCTACCTTGTTGGTGAGCACTGGTTGACATGAAGCGAGTGCGTCGGTTAGGAGTTAGTGCACACATCCACCGAAGTTTGTCACTCCTGTGGAGCAGATCGACTTTTTACAAGAAGTTCACAACAAACAGAACGTTCCCATGAGAGCGAAGACCTCGATCCAGCGTTCCAGAACCTAACAACCAATCATCGGGGCTACTCACATGCTTGAGGCCTTCAGCATGTAGTTGGCTTCCCGCTCCTCCTGGTTCTCCAGCAACTTCAGGTTGAAGACATTAGCCAACATTTGACCCTGATCCTCCAGGTCTTCAGTCCTCAACATGGCCCGTGTGCACGAGTCCAGCACTTGATACTTGTCACCGCTGATAGTTGGGAGAGAAGTTAGAACTTGTGCCGGACAAAAGGGAAGGTAGACCTTGAAGGAGCATACCTGGAGTTGGGCTTAGTGACCAGCAGCAGGTTGTTGAAAAGAAACAAGTAGACTGGCTGGTAGAGCTTCCTGCTCCTCATGGTCCTGGTGGTCTTGGGTCCAGACATGAGCTGGACTTCCCCTTTCTTCAACAACCAGCGGGAGTGTGAAATGATGGGCACAGACTGCAGGTCAGGAAGAAGAGAAAACATATTCAACATCACACACTTTGAAATACTTCTTCTGTCTTCAGTTTCTAACAAAATAGGCTATGCTAACAAAAATATGCTAAGCAAACAAATGTTTGCTATGCTAACGAAAATACAGTATGCTATGTCAACAAAAATATGCCATGCTAACAAACAGATGCTACGCTAACAAATATATCCTATGCTAATAAACATATAGTATGCTATGTTAACAAACATATGGTATGCTAATAAACATACAGTTTGCTATGTAAACAAACATAAGATATGCTAAAAAACATATGCCACAGTAACAAATATATGCCATGCTTATAATAATACAGCATGCTATGGAAACAAAAATATGGTTTGTTAACAAGCATATGCTACAGTAACAAATATATGCTATGCTAATAAAAAATACAGCATGCTATGTAAACAAAAATATGCTATGCTAACAAGCTTATGATACGGTGACAAATATATGCTATGCTAATAAAAATACAGTATACTATGTAGACAAACATATGTTATGCTATCAACTTGACACAGAGAAAACACAAGGGATACAACAAACTTGTTTGTTTTCAGAATTTCGACCCTAAGATAACACAATAATAAGGGCTAACAAAAAATTGTAGGTTTAAGAACAATTTCATTGCTAACAAACATATGCTAGCAAACATTTGCTATGTTAGCATGACCAGTTGTAGCTGAGAAGAAAAAGAAAGAAACCTAATAAAATAAGTTATTTTATATACAGAAAGGTGCTTTACAAATAATTATTACTTATTTACTTACTTACTTTCATATATATATAATTCACATCATTCTAAGAGGTCTAAAATACAGAGAAGGAGAACGTAAAAGTAAATAAATTAATAATAATCCTATTTGTGTTATATTTTATTGTGTTTTTGAGAGTAGAAATCACACAACGTCTGCTGTTTTACTTACTTATGAAATCCATCTGTCAGTAGAGAATTAATAAACCTAAAAAAGAAAACTGAATTCTTACCTTTGATTTAAACTCCAGTGTTTTCTCGATGCT
This sequence comes from Callionymus lyra, assembly GCF_982586985.1. NCBI lineage: Eukaryota > Metazoa > Chordata > Actinopteri > Syngnathiformes > Callionymidae > Callionymus > Callionymus lyra. Next base: position 12,671,745 of record NC_141824.1, on the reverse strand, counting down.
GATGAGTTCCTCAGTGCGACTCATTTTTCGAACACCTTCGTTGCATTCTTTAACAATCTGAGGACGAAACAGAAATACACTTTTACACAGTTTTAATCTGATAGACAGGTTTGGAATATATTTGTTTTGGGTAAAAACATATTAATTTTGAAAATAAAAATATGATTTCATAAGTATTTGTCATTATAAACAATGCTTTGATGCTGTTGAAGAATCTTGTTCACACCTTTTAATTTTTGTGTGTTAGTTGAGGAAGGCAAGTGACTCAAAGCTTGTTCTCTTACAAAGATAACATGAGGATTCCTTGTAAGTAAGGCTTTACTGTATTAACGTCAAACTTAAATACCTGAAAGTTGTTCTTGTCTGAGAATTCCTGCATGTGTTAACAATGCTCTGTCAAATCTGTCAAAGCCTCACAAATTCTGACAGAGGAACGTAGCTACTTAAATTAAGCGTTAAACTGAGTTTCATTATTCAGTATTGCTTTACATTTGTCTATTATTTGGCAATTGAACCTATTTATTAATTTATAATGAGAAAAACATCAATAAAGTAATGTGTATGTTTGCGTCACCGAAAAATCTATTAAAAAATTGCAAAATGTTCGATTTATAAGCAACCAAACTAGAATAAAGTATTTTTAAATCATATTTTTCAGGTTTTTGCTTTTATTTTATTGTTTGAAGAAGTGTAAAAAAAATAGCTTTTGAAAGTGGCAACCCTCGCTATTGACAATAAACTTGAAAATGTCCTTTTTAATTTTCACTCTTTTGACATATTTACACACAAAACAACTGTTTTTAATGAAAAGTACATTTCTTTAGTTTGCAGAAAATCAAAGTTATCGTTTTTTACCTGCTTTTTCCTACTTGATTTATGAATTTCCATCTACTGATACATGTGCCTTGAAGCTTAACACCTGCTTCTCGTTCTAGTTTATCACACGACGTCATTTTATAGCTGTCAAGTTGCAGAGAAGATAAATAGAAGCATTTTAATCTGCAGCAGCTGTCAGCGCCGAGTTGACAAGAACTGTCATGTCGACTCGTTAACGCGTTTTCTCAGGTGTGGGAAAATATTCGAGACACGTGTCGTTAAAAACAAGGACCAAAATTTAAAATGATAAAACTTTCTAATCTCACTTCGTTCAAAAATGTGCGATTTGTGGGCGAGGCTGAAGATAGAGGCGCTCCCTGGTGGACATCTCAAGTATTAAAATGAATAAATGGTTTCAACATTTAAATTCAATATTCTAGTGGCACTGACAAACTTCCATAGCATCAACTGCTGTGTGAGATCTCGACAGGAACGGTCGAGCCCTCTGGTAACGTTAAATTACATCTGCGATGACAAAACTCGTAAAAACTACCTCGGACAAGTCTCAGCGGTGAACATGCTTATGATATAACTTTTCAGTTTTGCTTTCTGAACATATTCTATGATGATGTAAACCAGTAAAAACTTAAGTGTGTTGGTTGTTATTGATGTTACGTAACTTGTTCTTGATTCTTCCGTCTGCACAAATTGTGTAGGTGCAGGCGACTGAAATATTGCTGCAGGAAAACAGCAAATAAACGTCAGTTTTGTTTTGTTTGTAGTTAATACAAAACTCTGCAGCGAGAATTCTAAGCTGCTCTAGTAGAAGAACTCACATTTCTCCGATCCTTAAAACTCTTCATTGGCTTCCAGTTTCTTTCAGGATCAACTTTAAAATTCTGGTTCTTACTTTCAGATCTATTCATGGTCAGGCTCCTCCTTACATCACTGATCTGATCCAGCCTTACACCCCAGCTCGGGCTCTGAGGTCTGTGGATCAGAATCTACTGATGGTTCCTGAACACGGTTCAGGACCAGAGGAGAGAAATCCTTCTAGACTGTTGCTCCTAAGCTTTGGAACGATCTTCATCTCCCTCTGTGTTTGATGATCTACTGACTCCTTCAGCCTTACTTATTTACTTACTTCCTTACTTACTTAATTACTTAATTGAAGTTTTACAATAAATCTGACTGAAGACAGAAGCAGATGAAGTTACTTTTCAACTTTTAATTTTTATCATAATAAATCTCTTTAACTTTGTGAAAGTTTTCTTCTTTAATTTGTGTATTAGGTTTTTTAATTTGGAAGTAAATTAAATAACATGTGCTTATTCAATCATTGTCCCAGTTACATAGGGTGAGAGGCACTTGCCTGAAAGAGGAGAGGCCACCAAACTATCACTAACAATGTTTTTAATACAACTTTTTTTTTTACATGTTTAAAAAAAATCATTTAATTGTATATGAATCGGAGATGTCGTTTTAGTCAATTTGAAGTCTGAGTTTTTACGTGTTGTATATTGATTCAAGTAAATATACTGCTGGATGATAAAGTTTTAAACTATAAAAGCAATTTGACCTTTTGCAGGTGACATTTCTGGAGGGATAATCAGAATTATATTATTGTTTAAATTGTTCTTAACTTGCTTCAAAAAATGTTTTAACTTTTTATATAATAAACATTTCACTTCCATTAATTGAGTGTTATTATTTTAACGCTGCTTTTTTCATGTCTAATAACTTTTTCTTTTTTTTTCAATCCATTATATTTCCACTATATGTATTTCTTCTATATATTTATTTTCAATGTGTTTAACTATGTATGTGTGTTTTTTTTATATAAACATAAATATGTATTTAAATTAATGTTGCAAATTTAATTATTTATATTTTACTTTATTTTAAATGCTTGTTTTTCTTTATGCTTGGAAATCAAAACAATTTTAAATTATTAAATTATGACATTATAATATATTTTACAAAATGTAGTTCAAATATTTTAAAATAGTAAATAGAACATCATTCTCACCTGCTCTAGCTCATGATGTGCTTTGATAGCGTTCGCCTCCCTCTCCGAGTTCACCTCCACTTTCTTCAGGATATTCTATTAGGAAGAAAAGAAAAGAAAAGCGGTAACAAAACAGCAGCAAATGGATAGAATACGAGACCAGAAGCTTCATTTACTTGGACGAGCAGCTTGAGCCGTGTGATCCTCTGGAACGGGAGGATGAGGAAGGAGGTGAAGGACAGACCTCGGACACATTGATGCTTCTCCAGTGAAGCCATCGTTTCCCGAAATGCTTGGTTCCCCTCTCTGGAACCACAACAATGAATGGTCATTTAGGTCTGTGAAGGCCAGACACGTATTTATTAAGAGAAGAAGAGAGTCACTGACATAATATGTAACATTTTAAAAGCATAAATATTAGTTTTTTATATACCTTTTCCCGTTAGTAACATTTTTTTAACTATTTATATTACCAATTATTATAGATACATTTATTTGAATAAAATATATTTTAAAATGTCAAAGTACTGAGAGATTAAATCAGGAACTGACGCTACAAGACACTGTATTTAGTTTTGTAAACAACAAGCACGTGCAGAAAGACGAATCTAGGAATTCACGACATTGCAGTTACACTATTCCAACGCTAGGAGTGCCAGAAACACTATTTTTAATCTTTGAATTCAGAGCTTTAGGTGTTATTTCTGTGTCAATGTGACCCGAAGGCCCGAAAACAAATGTGTTTGTGGTATCCCTTGTGTAATCTCGGGGTCAATATGACAAGAATGCCCCAAAATAAATGTGTTTGCGGTATCCCTTGTGTTATCTCTGGGTCAATATGACCCGAATGCCCCAAAACAAATGTGTTTTTGGTATCCCTTGCGTTATCTCGGGGTCAATGTGACCCGAATGCCCCAAAACAAATGTGTTTGCGGTATCCCTTGTGTTATTTCTATGTCAATGTAACCGAAAGGCCCCCAAAACAAATGTGTTTGTGGTTTCCCTTGTTTTATCTCAAGTCAAGGTGACCCAAAGGCCACATAAACAAATGTTTTTATGGTATCCCTCGTGTTATTTCTGTGTCAATGTAACCGAAAGGCCCCCAAAACAAATGTGTTTGTGGTATCCCTTGTGTTATCTCTGGGTCAAGGTGACCCGAAGGCCCCAAAAACAATTGTTTTCGGGGCATACCTTGTGTTGTCTCTGGGTCAATCTGAACCTCGTTCACCTTGACCAGGAGACGACACAAGGGATACCACAAAAACATTTGCTGTCAGGTCTCCGGGTCACTTTGACCCTGCGATGACGCAAGGGTTAGGCTAATCCAAACCAATAACATTCCTCTGTGACTCAGACATCGATGCCGATTAATGAGACGTGACAAGCTATTTGCTTCCAAACTCCCCGAAGCCACGTGTTCTGTCAGACAGAAGAAAACGCCAAGAATCTTTAAGAATTAACAAATATTATGCAATGAGAGGCTGTTTGAACTGAACCCTCTCGCTGCCGTCGTCTGAGGTCTGTGCTGTGCGTGGGAAAGTGGTTCTGCCACCGAGGTATGTGCGCCTATTGAAGAGGAAACTACTCGGTTATATTCGTGCGCAGACACACCCATCCTCATCATAAATGCCAGGACCATTAAAACAACAACAAAAAGAGGAACCTGTTCTCCGCTCAAAAGAAAGGAGCCGAAGCAAAACAAACAGCGCCAACCCGAGGGATGAAAGTCATTCTTGTGTCTCCTGTGTGTGGAAAGTTGTGTGACCCAGATGTGACGCTGCAGATGTGACGTCGATAATAAGAGCCCGTGTCGATGTAGTCTTCAAATAGACACATGTGACATACTCGTCAGTTTTGATTGACGGATCAAGAAGTTGTTGAAGTTTTGTGTCTCAGTCCGTGAGGCATTTATTATCAGGCCACATTTTTGTTCTATCGATAATTACTGTCTGTTTTGTTTGGAAAAAAACATGATATTTTCTCTGTAGTAATCAAAAATAAACCTGAAAACTAGTGAAAATGAGGGAAACTACAACTTTATATGATTTATTTTTACTCTTTTCATCTGAAGGTCGGTCAGTTAATGACATTCAGGATGTAATGTACGGAAGTATATCAGTGTCATCTGAATATTGGTCTTATTTAACATTTCAAATAAAAAATAAATGTATTCATTTTTTATTGACATTTTTGTTTAAGCTTTTATTTTTTTTTCTTTTGTATATTTGAGCTCAAAAATTATCTATAGTGATCGATTTAATTCATTTTTATTGAAAAAAATCAATTATATGAATATTGAAAAGTTGAATTTCTTTTCGTTATTATTTATTTATTTAATTAAAAATATTAAATCTTTTTTTTAATTAATTAACAAAACCAATTGAGTACCGATCGTGCATCGTCGCGCATTATAAGCAGAAAGTTCAAATAATTGAACACTGATGGCACTGATATACTTCCATAGTTAAGACTTCAACACAAGTGACGCTGAATTTTTTTTGTAAAATCAATTATTAATTATTAATACTATTAATAATTTACCATTTCATGCTGAAAACGGTAGAATCAAGTCTTCATTCAACAAACATAAAACAAATGTATTGACGCGTTCACTGGAAGAATCTTATCTTGTCATTTAAAGAACAAATGGTTTAATGAATAACTCAAAAATGAAGTCGAACTGCTTTCGTTGATGACACTCCCTGACTGACTCAAAAACTTGTCCGAGAGCATCATGTGACGCGAGTGACTCATTGTTGACCGAGCCGTGTTGAAACTGGTCTTTTCTCCTCAAACATGTACTTGTACAGAGTCAAGTGAAGAGAATTATTAAATATAAATATAAATATAAAGTAAATATCGGTGAATATAAAGAGAAAAAATCTTGCATATGAAAATTGAAATAAAATCGTTTTCTACTCAAGTTTAAGTCATTATTATTATAATTATTACTGCGCATGTTGGTCAGGTGGCTTCTACTTACTTTTACTGCAATAATTATGAATACATTTATTATAAATAATGATAAAAATAGCGCAAGAAAAGTATTGATGTTTGTTTAAGACGACGGCAGACTTCAACTCAAGATTTAATCACTGTATTTATCATGTGATTTCCTGATTTACAGGATACGCCAGTTCTTCAATCATCTATCTGACCTTTATCAACTTAAGTTTGGTCACATCTGAATAAACTTTTTTAAACTTTCTTTGCCGTTTATACAATGACGCATATGTCCGAGAGTGAGCTACTAAATTTTCTCAGGGGCCACATTATATACTGTGACTCTTGTGAGGGCCCCCCATGGCAAAAGAAGAAAAAACTTAAACAAAAAGATCAACAAATTATACGTCTTAATATGCCTTCAAATGTATTTATTTATGAACCTTTCCTGAAAATAATCTGTTATACAGTATATAATAACATTATGTACACAATTATAAAACACTTTTTTATTTCTAAATTGCATCTTAATAGTTGGTTAAATTATTTTAAGGTTCAAGAAATGACAAAGAAATAAAGAAATAAAAGGGCCACACTTTGCTCACGTCTGCTTATCTATATTGATAGATTTAATTTGTTTTATTCAATAATTTAATCAGAAAAAAATGTCCAAAAATAATATTTTTTCCATATGGAATTTCATAATCTAATTCCAAAGATTTAAAAATAAATGTTCTAAATTCAATATTTTTCAAATAGTAGCCTTTTCAATTCAATATAAAAATGTTGTTATAACAGTGTCACCAGACAAAACCAATAGAGCACCGAGCTACTTGATCTGCTCGTTGCATTAGTGGAGGAAAGTTCAAATTACCCAGGTCTGAACTGATCTATGGAATTTTACAGGTTATTGGCCTCCAGGAGGCGCTCTAGCAAGAAGCGCAAAAGCGAGACACAAGAGATGAAGAGCAGAGGAAGATGAGAGTTTGTTTCAAAACAGTTAATTCGAGCATCATAAACACACGTGCATAGAAAACACAGAAATAAATGTATATAAAGCAGCTTTTAAAGTGAAGGCTGTTGAGGAAGAAAATGAAGATGCTACGGTATTTAAGAAGCAAGTTTGTACGTGTGAGGCAACAAATGATCAATTGATAAGTGAAGTTTTGGGAGAAATAAAGTGTCGTATAAACGTCTACTTACAGGATGCGGCGGTAGTTCTTCTCCTGGTACACCTGGTTGATGACGTAGTTGATGAAGACGCGGAAGTGTTCGACGGCGTGGAAGTAAACGATGTCACAGACGTCGGTGATCAATATGGATTTCTCGATTCTGTGCTCGAGGTCCATCAGGAACCTAAAGAGAAAATCAACTGAATACTATTTTTGTTTTTAAAAACATGTTCCCGAGGGTTTGAGCAAACGTACCTTTCACTGGCTTTCATGACCTCCTGGATGTTGGAGAAGAGGAAGTGGACGTCGGACTGGCTCAGAGTGTTGATGAGAACTGGGTTGTGGAGGAAGTGAGTCTCCAAGATCTCCAGACTCTTGTAGTACGACGCTTCTGAAGTCACCAGTTCAAACATGGCCTGCAGAAAAAGTCAAGTTGAAACATGGTCGACCAAGTATGTTTGACTGACATACTTCACTGAGAATCAAACCTCTCAAAAATCTACTGAAATATTATTATTTTTATGATTAATAATTGATCTCAATCATTTTCGCATTGAACGTTTGAATTTATTTGTTTTTTTAAAAATAAAATTGATAAAAAAGGAACATTTTCAAAATAAATAATTAGAGTTTCACATGTATATTTTATAATTTCTATTAAACCAATATTTATAAACTGAATTTTAAAGGCTATGGATTGAAAAATATAGGATTTAACAAATATGTTTTTGAATTATTGTAACAAGAATATAAGAATGTATGTGTAATTTAAAAATGTTAATATTTTTTAATCCAATTATTAAAAATAAATTATAATTATATATATAATAAATAATTAAAAATTCAACTCATCCTTTAAATGTAAAAATTATGATTTTTTTAATTTATATTTATTTACTTTTTCATTTCTTTATACATAGTCGGATAATTTAATTTTTCTAAAGATTCAATATTTTTCTATTTATACCCTTTAAATGTTGTCTGGTGGTACTATTATAACAACTTCTTTATATTGAATTCAAAAGGCAATTAATTTAAAAATATAGTATTTAATAAATTAATTTTTGGGATTTTAGAACAAGAATATAAAACTCTACGTAAAATTAAAAAAAATCGTTTTAAAAATACTTTTTTTTCAATCCAATTATAAAAGAAAACAACTAAATCAAATGAATCCTTTAAATATACAAATAACAAAATGTTTTATTTGTACTTATTCTTTTCATTTCTTCACACGTAGAGTCGGATATTATGACTTCAATAATGAAAAAATTACATTTTCTGAATTCTATATTTTTCTTTACATTTTTTCTGGTGGTACCAACATTTTTATATTGAATTGAAAAGGCTATGAATTTTAAAAATATATATATAGTTTAGAAAATGTATTTTAGAATAATGAAAAATAAATAATATAACAATAAAATTGAATTTTACATGTATTAAAAGACCAAACTTTGAATACAGACTTTATTGAAAATATAAATTATAATAAGCGCTTTGTGACCCTGGTCTGGAAAAGCGCTCTATAAATATAAATGACTTACTTACTTACTCATATTATAGATTTCAATTAAAATAGGAATAATTCATTTGATTTAAACTTTAAAATGTTACATTCAAGCCTTTTATATTCTAATGCCACTAATATACTCTAATAAATAACCACCACAACTTTTTGAATAGTAAAAAAAAAAAAGAAGTATATTGAGAAGCTATATCTTGTCTCGTTGTAGCCTAAAGTTACTAAAATATAATATGAATTGATAGAATAAGACAAATATACACAATCTCACCTCCTGCATGATGATCTCTCTCTGGGGTAACGTGTCCAGCAGCTTGCTCGCCTGCACAGCCTCCAGATTCTGCCACAAGCTCAGGGAGCGAGCGTTGTTCCTCAGCTGGAGCTGCAGCACCGGAGGGGAAGACCCCCCGCCGGACCCCGACGACTCCTGCAGGAGCCCCGGAGAGAGATTCTCCAACTGTCGCCTCTGTTCGATCTCCTGCTGCTTGGCTGTGTCGCGGTACTCCTGGTATAAGAAGGCTGCAGGGTGAAGAAGAAGAAGACATTCCTTGGTGTCACTTTTGAAGCACAAAACATTGATATGTGTCATCGTCTAGACAGATGGAGACGATATGCACTGCTGTGAGCTACAAGATTTATAATTATAGTATCAGTAGATCAGTGACGTCACAATATGGATTTAATATTTTAAATGCTGGAAGTCAGTTTTTTTGTTGTTGTAATAAATGTTGAGGGTTTTTTATTATTATTATTGAATAATTTGAATTTAATTATTTGTATATTGAAAGGTTTTTTAATAATTAATTTCGAAGAGTAAAATATATTCAAAATCAAGGGAAACTTACTTTTTTTTAACACATTTTCAAATTCAATTTGTTTCTAAATTACAGTCTTTTAATTAAATATATTAATAAATAAAAAAAATTAAGTCGTATTCTTCTAATATAAAAATAATGTGATAATTGAAAAAAAAATGATATGAAATTTATACGAAATTGTATTTTTGAAATATTAGAATTTGAATATAAAAAAAAGAAAAAAATCTATATGAAAACATTATATATATATATATATATATATATATTTATATATATATATATTATTTTAATGTATCAATATTTTAATATTATATATATTTTAAGTATTTAATTCATTCAAGAAAATAAATAAATTCTTTAAAAAAAAAACATTTCCTTTATAAACATTAAAAACGTTTGAAAATTCGAAATTTTAAATTGAAACATTCAATATTCTGATGACACTGATTTACTTTTATATATAACACATTGATTTTTTATTGAAAATCAACGTACTTCTGAAGTAAAGTAAAGTAAAGTAAGTAAATAACTCTTCAATCCAACACTTCTGCTGTGTCTCAAATCGCATACTAGCGAACTAAAAGTTAGTATTTTTAGTGCGTTAGTGCGTCTCAATTCTTAGTACGCCAATTTAGTGCGCCATGCACACTAAATTGGCGTACTAACACGCCCACAAAACTGAGAATGGTTCGATGGACACTAACCACACTAAACAGCCGCCATCTTAGTGACGTTTTAAACGGAAGTTACGTCATATATAAATGCATATATATTCATATACTTACAGGTGCATTTTCCGCAGCAGTAGAAGGATAAACATGTCTTCGCTGCTGATAGCAGCTTAAATATCTCGCGATTATTTAGATTCTCATATTTTTTCTTTATTTCTTTTTCCAAACTTGCAAAACGTGCTGCCAGCAGGTGTCGATAGCGTTCAAACATCTGGTTGCAACATCGTTAAATAAAAGTAGAAGAAGAAGCTGTCATGTGATTTCCGGTTAGTGTGTAGCAGCAGTGTTTGATTTGAGACATACTATCTGTGGAGAATTTGCATACTAGTTAGTACGTACACTAAACTGATGCATACTAACTTCTAGTATACTAAGAGTAGTATGCGATTTGAGACACAGCATTCCTGTTTAGTGGAAACAGGAAGTGCTAACAAATGCTAAGCTAAGCTAAAAATAACTTCAAATGTGTGTTCATGAGTGAGGATCCCTCACGACTTTTAACACTATTTTATAGACTTTTTCAGTTTTAATGTCGAGGCTTCAATACAAGAGGGACTTTACAGACGAGCAGTACGGAGGTATTTGGATGTTTTTAAGTGTCTTTTTGGACAAATATGAAGATGAAGATGAGTTAGCTTTTGTCACTATATTGAAATGAACAAACATTTTTGTCTATAACTTTAAAAGGAACAAATTACCTTGAAAATAACCCCTTGTTCGACATGAGGGTGAGTAGAAAATTTTGGGTGAACTAAGAAATTAAAGAATACATTGGTGACACATATTTATCCAATCTGAGTCTTTATTTAGGAGGAAAAACATAGAATAATTGTTTACAATTTTAGTTGCGCAAGTGTTTTTTTTAATTCAAAATGAACCACTAAAAAGTGATGAACATTTATTTAGAACTGGCTGAATTTATATGAAAACTGATTGAAATGTATTATTAATTCATTATTCCAAAATGGAAAAACTATTTACATGGTAATTTGAAATTATAGAGACTGACTCTTTTAATTTTTTTCTTATTTCATTTTGATTTTTGTTTCTCTTTAATGCCTGCACTTATTTTACAAAACCTGATTAACAGTCTTGAAAATAGATCAATTAATCATCAACAACTATAAGCATACAGTTTATAGTCAATATTTTATTATTGATTTTTAAGTTTTTTTTCTTTACAAGACATAGTCTGGAGAAAAAACAGTTTCCAAACATGATAAATCTGCAAAATCCAGATTTATCCGTTATTAATAATAATAATAATAATAATAATAATCTCTATTTATATAGCGCCTTTCTAGACAACATCATTTGAAGGTAGCTGCCTGCTGAAAAATGATCTTAATTCCATATTTTCATGTAGATTTAAAGTCTTTATTGGTGATTTTAACACATGTTTAAAGTGTTTGTCAATGTCATGTGCAAGAGTGTTACAATACACTTAAGATAAGGATCAATTGTTTGCATTGAAGCATCATAAACACAAGGTCAAAGCTAAATATGATGCGTGTCTCGCTTCAGGTGAACAAACACGCCGATGTAAACATGTGACGGACGAGATAAGTCGAATATTTGTGATTCTATCGTGGCAGTGAAAGTGTGACACAGAAGTGGGCAGCGTTGTTGCGTAATAAAGTGTGTTTTAGTGTGTTTAAAGCACATGTTTTGCAGCAGCCTCCACACAAAGTTTTTCAGGTGGGTTGAAAGTTTTTTCCAGAGAAGAAGAGACTTGTCAGGGAACATGGGCTGAGGGGTATATGGAGAGGTGAGGCTACTTTTGAAGAAGCGTTGCGTAACATCAGTCATATACGGATGGTCGGGTGGGCGTTGAGCAGGATCGTGGATTACATAAGATGATGCTCGCTCACAGCTGAAGTTGAACTCCAGGAGATAGAGAACAGGTTGTCCATCACGTATGATCGATAATGCTCATATATAGATGGTTGGTTCAGGCTGTTGACCTCCTCAGTCTGAGGGTTGGTGGTTCAATGCTACTGACATATGATCGACTGGCCAGAGGTGTTGATAAAATGCAGCGATCATATTTTAATTTTTTTTGTTGCTTCAAATCATATTTGATTTTCTAAAATAATTGTTTACAATTCAAGTGTTTTTAAAATCTTTATTTCTTTTTATTAATAGCCTTTTATATTCAATTTTTTATATTTCAAAATGGTACATTTGTCCCATCAGAAAATTGTGATAATGAAATTGAAAAAAAAAAAAAAAATTTAGAAAATGTATTTTTTGAAATATCAACTCTATATCAAACTCTTAAGTGTAAAAAAAAAACTTTTAAGTATTCAACTATAACAAATAAAATAAATCTTTTAATATAAGTATGTGAATCATTTATTCAAGAAAATAATTCAATTATTTAAAAAAATCCATTTTTAAATTAAAAAAAATATATTTATGTTTAAGTTTGTACATTTGTGTGTTGCAAATAAACTTCCTGCCACTAGATGACAGCAGTCTATACATCATCCACAGCTGGTGGAACAATTAAATCCTGCTCGATCCTGGGAATGACTTGGGATGAGAGGATACAGTCGACTCAAGCAGTTACGACCTCGTCAAGAGTCATGTGGTCTGTAAATTCTGCAACACCAGAGTCAAGTACTCGACAATACTACAAATATATCCTCGTTACTACAGTATCACAATATATATATCAATCATCCAAAACCATCCAAAATGAAGAGTTCAACCATGATGCCTATGTCAGAATTAACAGTTCTAGTTAAAGTATCTTCTTGTGGAGAAAAGGTTACATTACAAAGGGTTAAAGCTTCTCTAAACAGCATACCGAAAATAGAATATAGAAAATTAAAACTCTAAAATATAATTTACTGTTAAGAATGTTGGTAACTCCTTCCATGAGTGTTGTGACAACAGACGGTGTCGAGAGTCTCAACTATTTACAATATAATTGATTAAAATTGGCCTTAAGTGCTGTGTTTATGCCACTAATAACATAATAATGATGAGAATAATGGACAGACTCTTAGTTTGGAAACAATATATAAAACTGTTGTGATGGTGAGTTCAAGGGTTCATCGTTTATTACAGTTTATTACATTTTTCCAAATGTGTAGTTAAAGGTTCAATAAAAGTTAAGCACTGAAAAACCTTCCAGATCATGACTCAATACAATATATATATTGGCGATGAATGTGAGCAAAATTTTCAGTAGATTTTTTTAATCTACCTAAAAATTTCCTCCTGAAGTTTCATCTTGTTATTACAGTTCTGGCCAGACACCAAGAAAAAAGTCTCTGCAGCAACCGTGAGTTGCTTTTCAATCTGCCTCAAGGACAAAAGAACGTTTCTGCGAGGACTGAAGGTTTTATAGGGAAACATTTCCTTTTTTTAAACTGACATTGCCCATATTTAACCGAATCACATTTTTACAAGAGAATTAATTAACGATTTGTCAAAATAATGCAATTTTAATAAAATATGAAGCACACAATTGTTAATAGCTTTTTTTAAATGGATGATTATTTTCGTTTTTTCAGTGTTTTTTATTTAAGTCAGTGATTACAATCTGCTTTTTTGTGTGTAAGAGTGAGTATATATGTGTGTGAAAGTGAGTATATATGTGTGTGAGAGTGAGTATATATGCGTGTAAGTCAGTAAATATATGTGTGAAAGTGAGTATATATGTGTGTAAGAGTGAGTATATATGTGTGTAAGAGTGAGTATATATGTGTGTGAAAGTGAGTATATATGTGTGTGAGAGTGAGTATATATGCGTGTAAGTCAGTAAATATATGTGTCAAAGTGAGTATATATGTGTGTAAGAGTGAGTATATATGTGTGTAAGAGTGAGTATATATGTGTGTGAAAGTGAGTTTGTATGTGTGTTAGTGTGAGTATAAATGTGTTTGTGAAAGTGAGTATATATGCGTGTAAGTCAGTAAATATATGTGTGAAAGTTAGTATATATGTGTGTAAGAGTGAGTATATATGTGTGTAAGAGTGAGTATATATGTGTGTGAAAGTGAGTTTATATGTGTGTAAGTGTGAGTATATATGTGTAAGAGTGAGTATATATGTGTGTTAAAATCAGTAAATATGTGTTTGAAAGTGAGAATATAAATGTGTGTAAGAGTGAGCATATATGTGTGTAAGAGTGAGTATATATGTATATACTAGTGAGTATATATATGAAAGTGAGCATATATTTGTGTAAGACTGAGTATATATCATTCAACTATAATCTGGCAGAAACCCTTCTCTTCTTCCATCTTCATCATATTCATAAATCTTTGTCTTGCAGCCTCGTGACGGTATATTCCGAGGCCCTGACCTAAGAAACCATCAGCCCACAGTCAACTAAGTAAAAAAAAAAACAAGAGGAGCAGCAGCAGCTCTGGAGGTGGCGATGTGGGTGGAATACATTTGACAAGTAAGTCCTTACCGATGTTTTTGATAATGTTGAGGCCGGGACTGAATGCCTGAGAGCGTTCTCCATTTCTGTGCTGCCTGAGAACACAAAACACATTTAAAAATGAGTATTTGTAACTGAATTATCTTTCGTCTGGTTTTTCACTTTGACCACACAAGTATTGTCTTTTCCTCGGATTCTTAGTTGGTTTGAATGACCAAAAAAAACAGAAGAAGTATACAAGAAAAGATCTCTATTATCGTCCTACCTGAGGTTGGCATTGTCCTGCTGGGATCCGTCCGAGCTCATGATTCTCCCGACGGCCTCCTGGACCGTACAAGCCGAGGCGGTTTTGTTGGACAGCTCTGTGATATCTCCGCTCCTGATGCCGTGCGTCTGGTAACTGATCATGTCGGCGCTCCGCCTGCTGTTGGACGAGGCAGCGATGTCCACGCTTCCTCCTCCCACCTCTCTTCTCCTTTTCTCAGCATCCTTGTTTTGCTGGAAATCTCTGCTGCCGCCGCTCTCACCATTGCTTGGCAACACAGGACTGGTGCCATGTAGCCGTGGTGAAGGTAGAGGTCTGTACGAAAGGATCCGTCAATCATCTGCCTTCAAGTCTTCACACGAGCCCGACATTGACAAACGTCTCCATCTTTATACTATGATGTCTTCCTCTTGTTACAAAGGTTTGTGTGAAAAACCATTTGTTTTCTGAGTTTTATGAGTCTTCTGCCCCCCTTGTGCCCCCTTTTTCTTGAACCTGATGGAGTTGACCTTTGACCTCCCCCTTAAACCTTTATGTCGTCATTTCAAGACATTTTTTCTTCAACAAAATTCGATGCGTTTCAATTTTCAAGGGGTTCTTTAAGCCTCTTTTTCGCCTCTTTACAATAAATGATATATTTCTTCTGCATTTTGTAAATGTATAGTTTTGAATTTAATCGGAAATATTTTAATATTTGTGGGGGCCTTCTGCGACCCCCGATACAGGTTTAGTCCTCTTTCCGCCCTCTTACAATAATCAAAATGAGCTTAAATTCTAGATAGATTTCTTCTGTAACATGTTATATATTGGGTTTAAATTTGGAGTTGGACATAATTACATTTGCATAGGGGTCTTCTGCCCCCCTTGTTCCACCTTCCTCTTGACCTGATCGAGTAGTCCTCCCCCCTAATACTGACTCAGAGGTAAGTAGTCTACATGATCATATTTCAAGAAAGTTTGTCTTCATTAAAATTGGAAGCATTTTCCTTTTCATGGATTTCTTTAAGTTTCCTTTCGGCCCCCTTATGATTATCAAAATGAGCTACAATTCTAGAAAGATTTCTTCTGTAATATTTTATATATTGCGTTTAAATTTGGATTTGGTCAAAGTTACATTTTCATTGGGGTCTTCTGCACCCCTTGTGCCCCCTTTTGCTTGACCTGATCGGGTTGTCGGAGGCAAGTAGTATACATCATTAATTTCAAGATAGTTTGTTTTAAATAACTATTCATTACTTACTTATTTACTTACTTACGTCATTAAAATTTATGTAATTTTCTTGGGGGTCTTCTGGCCCCCTTCGTGCCCCCTTACATTTGACCTGATGGAGTTGACCTCCACCCTCAAGCCTTCACTCAGATGTCAGTAGTCTATATGATCATTTTCAAGACAGTTTGTCTTCATCAAAATTTGCTGTATTTCAACTACAACGGGGGGCTAATATTCTGGAAGAATGTATTTTATATCATGTAAAATATTGAGTTTAATCGGAATTTTCATTTTCATGGGCCCCCTTATTGGGATTTCTATCCCATAACTGAATAACAAGTTTAAATATTGGATTTTAATAGTGGAATTTAAATCAAAATTAAAAATTAAAAGCCAGTTTTCTGAGCTACCTTGGACTCATAAAACTGTTTCTGTAATTTTGACTTAAAACAATGACACAACGGGGGAAAAAAGTTGCTCATGTTAATGTTAGAGTTGCTCATTTAACAGTTGATGAACACCTGAATAAACAGCTGATCCAACAGCTGATGAAGTCAAAATTGAAGGTGTTACAAATGACTCCACAGAATTCTATAAACTGTTGATGATGACATGACAACATTAGGTTAATTTGTTCATATAAACACACTTTAAACCCTCAATAGGCCTATTATGATGCTATACAGTATAATCAAAGCGGAATCCATTACTTCCTAACATTTTTAAATTGAATTATGGGAAAATATAAGTTCAAATTTCAGGTGAATCGAACACATTTATGAATAGAATAAAACACAAAGAACAAAAACAAATTTCATCGATTGACGTTTCTCATCATTTGACGAAACAAATCCTCCGTCTTTCATTCCCAGTTTGTGGGGATTTAGGATTTTTTTTTTTGTTCTTTCTAGTTGGCATTTTCTCTCCTCTTTTCCTCGACCGTCTCATTCTTCACCAGTCGGTTGAATAAGCTAAAAAACAGACCGTGGACAAATCACAGGGTTGTAAATGGACGAGCGAAAGCCACATGTGGTCGTTTTTAGCTCTGACCTTTGCCTCACATCCTGCACGCAGGGATTAGAAAAAGCGCTCAGATGCAGAACAAACGCATGGATAGACGGGAAGTTAGGGCGGAACTGCTGAGTTCAAGTGTGAAATATGAGCAGTGAGTCAAGTGTTGACCATGTTTAATTCTAATAAAAAGGAGAGTTGTTGGTTTATTTGTCATCAAGACTTAAACCTCCGAGGCTTCTTGACCACATTGTTGTCTGAACAAACCATTAAACCGACAACTTCGTTCAGTGAAATTGTGCTTCTGGATGAATAAAGCATCAATTTAGATTCTCATCATATGACATCATGAAGATTCCGGAGCTTCTGGAACTCCACGTCCTCGAGGACGTTTCACTTATTTTTCCAAGCTTATCCTTTTTTTTGTGTTGGAACTTCTTACAGTTCATACGTTTATATTTATCGTGAAATGTCCAAACTGAGACCTTCTTTTCTTTCTGACACATTTGTCAATGATTTGTTTCAGTTTAAGAGTGATCTTGTCATTGAGTTTACTATCATAACTAAATATATACTCAAACATTTGCACTCAAACCAAAATGTATTATTTGTAATAATTAACTTAATATTTCCAAATATTCTGCTGTAAATACAAATAGAGTTATATTTTCTTGAGAATCTTCTTTGGACTACTGCTTTAGCTCCTTCTTTGTCTTCTTTTCTCCTTCTCCTCCTCCTTCTTTTTCTCTCTCTTCTTCTTCTTCTGCCCCTTCTTATTATTATTCTGCAAATTCTTCTCTTCCTCTTCTTCTGCCACTTATTATTCCTCTTTTTTTTCTGCTCCTTCTTATCTTTCCTCTTCTTCTTCTGCTACTTCTCTTTCCTCTTCTTCTTCTTCTTCTGCTACTTATTTTTCCTCTTCTTATTATTTTTATGCTCCTTCTTCTACTTCTTCTGCGCCTTCTTCTACTGCTACTTATTTTTCTTCTTCTGCTACTTCTTATTCTGCTTCTTATTCTTCTTCTGCTACTTTTTCTTCTGCTCCTTCTTCTTCTGCTGCTTTCCTTTCTTGTTCCTCATCTTCTTCTTCTCCTTCTCCTACTTCTTCCTCTTTTTCTTATTCTGCTCCTTCTTTGTCTACTGCACCTTCTTCTTCTGATACTTCTTTTTCTGCTCCTTCTACTGCTACTTCTTCTTCTTCTTCTCCTTCTTTTTCAGCACCTTTTTCATCTGCTTCTTCTTCTGCTCCTTCTTCTACCTCTTCTTTTTCTTCTGCTCCTTATTCCTCTTCTTCGTTGTCATCTTTATCTTCTTCTATTATTATAATTATTATTAATAGTAATTACTTTTCTCATGTGCATGATGGCCAACATGTTGCAGTTCTTCATCCAGGGTCACAGCAGGTCACTGTAATTCCATGTCATTTGCGACAAACCCATGTCTCTGCATGCACGTGAATTCTTCTTACAGACTCGTAGTTCATTCTTCATGTTCGAGCGAAGATCCCAGTGAGTGCAAATGGAGTCGGAGAGTATAGGTTGTCATTGTAAGAGTACAAATTATCAAGCTAGGAAACAAGGTGGAGCATCAGAGACGTTCTCCGGTCATTTTTCATTGTCATTATTTGTTATCGCTGCTGACATGCACAGTTTGACTGACATTTTTTAGGCGTTATCGGTTCATTTGACTCATAATGGACTCAAAAGAAACAATTGACTTAACAATTATGAGTGACTCAACTATTAATAAGTCATCTGCTGTTTAACCATCCCTATACTTGACCTTCCCACTTCTGTATCCCTCCCGGAAAAATAATTGGAATACTGGAAATAACTTTACTGTGTTCTTATCATTTTTATCGTAACATTTATATAACTGTAAATGCTAGCTGGAATACATGGGGCCTCATGTACAAAGAAGTTTGTGGATCTTTTACTAAATACATTCGGAAACTCAAAACCAGAAAATGGTGCACATACAAAAATATTCAGATGTATGAAATCCGCGCATGCAAAAATAAAACCACTTTTCCTTTCCTTTTTACATCCCAATCAACGTAGAATTAAGCGCAGACACCATCATTTGCATATTTAAATCATATCTAAAATGAACCAGAGTTGGAGAGTTTTCTCTCTGCAATCAGAAAAGACAAATGAAAATGTTCATTTTAAACTGGATTAACAGTTTATATTCGTTCATTTAAAACATTTCTGACATGGATCACATACTTTATATTTAAATGAGTGCAGACGTGCTCTGATGTAAATATCTGATGTGTATTTTACATACAAGGTTATTAACGGGAATACTTTATTTACAGAGACGATCAAGGGCATATTTGAAACATCTTAAAATTGAGTTTAACCAGAATAAAACTGTAAATAGGTCATTTAAAGCATTGAGTATTGATGATGTTGTGACAATGGTCTGATCGTCTGAGCTTCATATGAATGTGTGTCGCAGCTGCAACACTCGCGCAAATTCTTGTTACGTTTATGAAATTAAAGCGTTTTGTTTACAAATAACAAAATCGAAAAATCATGTGACTGTGTATTTATATAAGTGTGTTTTTCAAGGATATCGCTCTGATCACGTGATCACATGAGGGAAACTTTAGCCACTTTCATTCTGCAGATAAATGTTTAATAAAAGGTTTAAAGGTTTGATAAAATGTGATGTTGTTCCACAAGAACGTCTGTGACTCTCTTAGAGAAAGACTTGAAGGATCAGAAGCAGATAAGTTTGTTCTTTATATTATTGAAAAAAAAAAGCCTATAGTTCTATGACATTTTTTCTGAAATAACGGATTAAAATATTCAGAATAAAATGATCGATGTTGTCTAAATAAATAGGGATCATCCTTTTGATGAATGAGAACGTATTTATAGGTTTGTGAATAGTTTTATAACCACTCGTGTTTGTGTTAATTTTTGATCAATACTGACCGTTAATGTAACTTTGATGTGATCATCTCAACGTGACTAGTGAGGCTGACATGCATCTAAGCAGTAAATAAGGTGTCGGGAAGTCCGAATTTTTTAACGCTCTTTTCCATATTGATATATATATGGACTTTGGCTTTTTTGTACGTACGAACCCTTAGTACATGATGTTGGTGTTACGCATGTAAAATACATTTTAAAGCCAAATTGCCAAAATACATGGAAGAGAAGAGAGAAAGTGAATAATGTCTCTTAAAAATGCAGAAAAGAGTGATCACAGTGATTTAATATGTATTAAATATGGTATGAATGTCATTGATGTAAATGCATTTTCATGGGGGTCTTCTGGCCCCCTTGAGGCCCCTGTTGGCCTGATCAATTTGTCCTCCGCCCTAAAACCTGGACTGAGAGTTCAGCAGTCTAAGTGACCATTTTCAAGCCTTAAGAATATGCAAACACACACACACACACACACACACATATATATATAAAGTAACCACTCGAATACCTTCAGTGTAGAGCTCAGACTGAAAAACAACAACAAGCCTCAGAGCTAATTCTTAAAGCTCTGGCATGCTGCTGCTCTGTGTGAGGAACAAAAGCTTCAAGGCTGAATTCACATTAGTTTTGCTCAGGCCTGAAGTATTACATGTATGTGTGTGTTGAGCAATGAAAGCATGTGCGCTCACCGTCGACTTCCAGGCAATAATGGTGACTTGAGTGGCATCGGATAGTTGGAGGTCGATCTGTTCGGTGAACTCTGGTCGACAGTCGTCCTCGGAGGAACTGTCGAGAAGGAGCAGACGAAACATGACATGTAGATTTGATCATATGGTAAATCTGCTGACTCAACAAACCTTTATTCGAAAATAGTATGTAAATGACTTTTCAAACCTAGACGAGGCACTACAGTGGATTGATTTCCGAGTAAAACATGCTAGAAGAAGAAAAGGTGAAGAAAGAATTCTTATAAATCATCAGTCAAATAAATCAGTCATTTTAGTGAAGTCAAGTTGTTTCATCACATCTTCATTTTTTTTTGTGATGTCAGTAAAGAATAAAATAATTAAATAAGATAACACGCAGAATAAGCAATAGAAAAACAGAACCAAGCATCAACTATTTTACCTATAATCAAACAATTTTCAACTGTAATGCAACAATTTTTAACTGTAATCGAACATTTTTCAACTATAACCAAACAATTTTCAACTGTAATCCAAGTATTTTCAACTATAACCAAACAATTTTCAACTATAATCCAACTATTTTCAACTATAATCAAACAATTTTCAACTATAACCAAACAATTTTCAACTGTAATCCAACTATTTTCAACTATAATCAAACCATTTTCAACTATAATCAAACATTTTTAAACTATAATCGAACAATTTTCAACTGTAATCAAACATTTTTCAACTTCTTTCCAACCTATTTTTTACTGTAATCAACCATTTTAAACTTAATCAAACAATTTTCAACTATAATCAAACAATTTTCAACTATAATCAAACCATTTTCAACTGTAATCAAACAAATTTCAACTGTAATTAAACAATTTTCAACTAAAATCAAACAATTTTCAACTGTAATCCAACAAATTTCAACTGTAATTAAACAATTTTCAACTTTAATCAAACAATTTTCAACTATAATCAAACAATTTTCAACTTTAATCAAACAATTTTCAACTATAATCAAACAATTTTCAACTAAAATCAAGCTATTTTTCATCATACCTTATCAAACAAGATTGAGTAAGTATTTTGAAAGTTCCCTCCTCACACACACCTCTGCTACACACTTGAAGGTGTGTCTTATCACGCACCGCCTGCAGAATTCTTTGATTCAAGTTCCCGCCCTCTGGTCGCATCACTTACTGTCATGTTCCTTTGATGCTTTAATGTACAATTTCCTGATCATCTGATCTACGTCAGGCTCGTGGAAATGGAAAAAGATGATCAGTTTCTTCTGCACCGTGGCAGGAACTGAATACTAGTGAGTCAATGTTGGACAGCCTTGAATATTGCTCAGGAAAGAACAAAGCATTGTTTGTTTGAGTCTCTACATACCTGTGACACCTACATACGTTTCTACATACATCGACGTCTCTTCATCTATCATGTAGTATCTTTTTAAAATATCATCTTTTTGTCAGCAGTCGAACCTGTGTTAACTTGAATCCTGAGAAAAATCTGCAGTATCTCAATACTACAAGAGATTCAGTCCATAAAAGTATTTCTACTTTGTATATATAATACACAAAGCAATCTACTACAACAATACATACATTACAAATACTCGACTAAACCAATATCATCCTTTCATTTTGATCCAAGTGACACCAAGTAACAAACAATATTTGACTAAAAATTCTTCGAAACATGTTTCATAGTACATGAAAAATGCTAAACTATTTATTTAAGATAAATAATCACATAATTAATAACTGAATATAAACAAAGCTACAAAGACAACAATTGTTATTGACGGCTACAAAGTTAATCACTCGGTTTAAAATAGACTTTATCTTTCAGTTAAAGGTAAAAAATCTATCATCTTGACTCTGTTCTAAAATGATACTTTTCATCCCATCAATTCAAACTATCTTGTCAGTTGCGGTCCGAAAGAAAATACACAAAATATATGAAATGATTACATACATTTGTGACTCATAAACTGTGATAAAATTGATTTATAATATATATATATATACCAGTAAGACCACTGTATATTAAAATAATAATATTAATAATAAAAAAAAATATTTTCTTTACTTCTTTTATTTTTCACTTTATTTTATTGTCCCTGAAGGTAACTTAGTATTATTATTATTTGTATTTCAATATCCAGACATGGTTCTGATTTTACTTGTAAAACTTTACATGTATGTGCAGAAAAATACCATTTCTGTTATGGTCTGTTTCAATAATCTAATTAAATAAAAGTGTATTATTGTCTTTCTATTATTAGAGGCTTAATCATCTCTGTGTTCTTCCTTCACTTTTATTTAGTTCAACTTCAGTTTGACTCTTATTGTGAGTCTCTGTATAATTGTTGACGTCCATCATTTCTTATCTTATCTTCAACATCTTTATAAGTCACCACATCAACATGAACATTCATCATCTGCGCACCAGAAGGGGAATATCACTGCGTCAGAACAACAGAAATAGTTCCGCATATTTCCTTCAGTAGTTGATCAACAAGTTGTTTCTAATTAGTTTCTCCTCCAACCTGTTATTAGTCGACGACAAAGGGTTTTCCTTTCGTCTGTGTTCGGTCGGTCTGACGGCAGAAGGTCGACCGAGGATAAATATTGATTCTTTCCTGATCTCATCTTTAACCTTAACCTTAGCCTTGTGTTTTTTATTCCTTCAAAATTCTTCTTCTAACTTATCAATACATGTTCAAATGTCTCTCCTGAAATGATGAATGGATCATAACTAAGTCACTGGATATTTTGTTTCCATGAGCTCAGTTTTTCCTTTAGTAGATAGGAAGAACTTTATTGAAATGACGTGGGCGAATACATCTCATCAGGGGCCACTTTATATACTGTGGCTGTGATAAGGGGCCGTCAAGCAAAAACAAACAAAATAATAGAATAAATAAAATGGAAATTCTTAAATAAGCATTAGTGCTAATCTGATTGTGTATTATTCAATTTGAATATGAATAATATAAAACATGTATTTAAGGATTCTAAAAAAAAAAGAAGTACATTTTATATATTTCTAAATTAAAAATAAAGAATATCAAAAACATTATGCCATAAAATAAGTTTATTAAAATCGAATTTAATATAAATTCCTTTTAAAAACGAGAAAGATATTATATATAAATAAAGATAATTATTTTCTGAAAATTAACAACATTACCGATATAAAGTACAGAAAGAAAAAAGGAAAAACTCACTGTGATCTTTAACAAGCTACATGTAATTCTGGACTAGTAATAAAATGGTAAGATAGCCATCGGAAAAATAAACAAAACTATACGTTTTATAGTATTATTTTGACCCTCAAGCGGCTGCATTGATTAAGTTTCGTTACTTTTCTCTTTTCTTCTTGGCGACTCTACTACTCATTTAGACTATTGTAACAGTTTATCTTTGTGTGTTAACAAGAAGGATCTGTCTCGCCTGAAGTTTATACAAAGTCTAAAGCGAGAATTCTGAGATGCTCTAGTAGAAGAACTCACATTTCCCCCAATCCTTAAAAGTCTTCACTGGCTGCCAGTTTCTTTCAGGATCAATTTTAAAATTCTGGTTTTAACTTTCAGATCTATTCATGGTTAAGCTCCTCCTTACATCAGAAAGTCATGAATTTATGGAAAAACTTTAATAATAATTGCGTGAAACCTGTTAGAATAAACTCATTGTATTGATCGTTTAAACAAGTTAGCTCATTGAAGATAATCTATTCCTGAGTGTTCCTGTTTTGTATGTATGTATTGTCTCTTCTCTGCTGTCAAAGGTCGTCTATGTGTGGGCATGAATATAAACAAAGTGGATATAGTCAGAAGAAAAGTTTATTTTTATATTGTGTTTAAAAGAAAAAAGGAATTTATTTGTCCCTTTCCAGCCAATACTTATATCAAAACAGTTTTATTTTTCCTTATCGCATATTTTTCACCTAATAAAAATTAATAAACCTAAAAAAAACTAATAATATGATATAATAATATAATAAATATATTGTAGAAAACTTTTAAACCAAATTGGTATTAAAATTGTAATAACATTAAAATTGACTCATGAGACTCATACACATAATAAATAAATAAACGTAAATAAACAAATTATTTTATCTCAAAGAAATATCTTCTTAATATTTTGCTTCTGCTGCGTCAAACTGTTGATTTTCTACAGGTTTATACAGACACTCAAGTTTATCATCAGTTGTTTGGATTTTTAACATCCAGTCAAGCATGAGAGACGTTAAGGGATCATTGTCATCCGTCGTCAAAGCAAGAGCATCTTGAAATATTATCTTGAAACATTATACTGAGATATTATCTTGAGATGTTATCTTGAAATATTATTATAAAATATCATTGTCATCTGCCGTCAAAGCACGAGCATCTTGAAATATTATCTCGAAATATTATCTTCAAATATTATTTTGAGATATTATCTTGAAATATTATTATAAAATATCATTGTCATCTGCCGTCAAAGCACGAGCATCTTGAAATATTATCTCGAAATATTATCCTCAAATATTATTTTGAGATATTATCTTGAAATATTATAAAATATCATTGTCATCTGTCGTCAAAGCACGAGCATCTCGAAATATTATGTTATAATATTATCTTGAAATATTATTATAAAATATTATCTTCATATATTATCTTCATATATTATCTTCATATATCATTATTAAATATAATCTTGAAATATTATCTTGAAATATCGTCTTAAAATATTTTATTAAAATATTATCTTGAAGTATTGTCTTGAAATATGGTCGTGAACAATTATCTCAAAATATTATCTTGAATTATTATCTTGAAATATTATCTTGAAATATTGTTTTTAAATATTGTCTTGAAATATTATCTTGAAATAATATCTTGAAATATTATGACGAAACATTGTCTAGCAATATTATTATGACATATTGTCTTGAAACATCGTCTTGAAATATTATCTTGAATATTGTCTTCAATTATTATCTTGAAATATTGTCTTGAAATATTATCTTGGAATAATATCTTGAAATATTATGACAAAACATTATCTTGCAATATTATCATGACATATTGCCTTGAAACATCGTCTTGAAATATTACCTTGAAATATTATCTTGAAATATGACCTTGAATGTTTGTACTACCCAAACAAGAAACTACAAAAAAACAATGTTAAATGTGTCAATGATATCAATAGTTTTATATTGTATTGACTCAATGTATTCCTTGTGAGTGAACCAAAATGTTTTATTTATTTAAGCAAATTGAAAGGAAATTGAATAGTTTTAATATATACGGGTCACAGCTGGTGAAGAACCAAACGATTCCCTCACTAAGTGATTTAAATGATGAAGGATGAAGCAGAGAAAATATTAAGAATCTCTGGAATATGTTGTGGTTCCTCAGGAGCTCATTAGATCACAACATCACAAGTGTTTCCCGTCAAGTCTCTTCTTGCCTTTAGTCACATGAAACTATTTACCAGTTCATCTTGACTCTTCTTCTGCGTAAATGTTTGACTTTCTCCAACCTCAACGATCCAAACTTGTTTTTAATGAGACACAAACTACAACCTGAGTCCATCTTAGATCTTCACCAAATAATGAAAGAAAAACAGTCTTTAACCCTTGTGTTATCTCAAGGCCTGGAAAAAAATGTGTTTGTGGTATCCCTTGTGTTATCTCTGGGTCAAGTTGACCCGGAGGCTTGAAAACAAATGTGTTTTTGTTCTATATATGTACTCATATACATATACATATATATATATATATATATGTATATATATATATATATATATATATATACACATGTATATGTGTTTGGATGAAGTGGCAGATGAGAGATGTTGATACACTGTCACCATGGTTACGGCAACACATTCCTTCTGCTATTTGTGTCCATTTCATCATTCTTACTTTTTAGAAGCAATATTTGCTTGATATATGTTCAGATATTTGTCCTTAAAAACATCTTTTGTTCACTTTTCCAAAACTTATTTGCATTAGTTAAAAGATAAAAACATTTAAAAGTGTGTATTTTGTTTGATTTGTGCTCGTAAATACTGTAAATTTCACAAGACTTTGTTCTGTTATCTGTGGTTTATTGTCGGGATATCGTTCCGCGTTACATATTAAGCGATACGAGCCACCGCTCCTTGATGCAGAGCAAAGTCCAAGCGCTCAACTATGAGTTCGATTCCCAGAACAATTTACAGCTGCATGAAATCCCGGGAGATTATCCTCGGACCGAACCTAAGCCGCATGTGAAGCCGTTGCGTCGAGGAGAACTTTCTTCGTCATGTGATGTGGTTTTATTTTCATTGAAATGGGAAGGTCAGAGGTCGACGGGGGAAAACGAGAGCGAATACACAGACGGGTGCAAACCGGTTCCTCAGGTTGTATTCATGCAGATTTCTATTGAAGGATCGGCAGCCAAGCCTTGTTCTCTGAGTATCAATGAACATCCCAGCGAGTCACAACATCACACCAATGTTTTTTACTTTTTTTAAGAGAGTTTCCCCAAAACAAAAAAAAGTGACTTTCTCACCGTCCAGCTGCTCCGTTGAAACTCCCCTCTTCTTCCTCATGGAGCGGTAAAAGCGGGAGTTCCTTTTGATGGGCTCCCGGGTGAAGCCCCCCCGGGTGTCATCCTCATCCTCCTCCTCGTGGCCGGCCTGGGCCGCAGGTGTGGGATGCTTCCCCGGACTATCCTGGGACTTGGGCAACCACTTCCCCCTGAACAGCGCCGTCACCGACATCATGAAGGGGTTGTTGGAACTTTTTTTTTTTATCTAAAAGAATCTCTCAGAAGGAAAAATAATCCATGAGCATCAGCCGGAGTCCAGGAGCAAATCCATGCCGGGAATGGATTGAAGTCGGAAAAGTAAATCCAAGAGAAGACAAACAAGAGTCGGGACAGTAATAGCTGCTGAGGTTTGTGGAACCAAAAGTGCTTCACTTGTGTCTACAGCTGTAATTATTGTATTTATGACTCTCTCTCTCTCTCTCTCTCTCTCTCTCTCTCTTGCTCTTTGTCCCTCCTCTGTTCAGCTCATGCTTTCCCTCCCTCCGTCTCTCTTTCTACACCTCCCTGCTGACATTCCTGTAGACGACATCAGCTGTTGTGTTGTCTGTCTGCTCTGTCGTCTGTCTTTCCCCTCAGTGTTAGTCCCTAATGTTAATGATAATGTCTCAAGAACGATACAAGGTCCACATGCACGAGAGAACTTTGATCCCTGAACCACTCGTTCTCTTGGTCAGCGGATTGTAATTGTAGTTCAAAGTCGACTTCAGGCCCAAACTTTTGAACACTTGGAATAAGCTATAAGCTAAATCCTGTGTCATTTAAAGTGTTCCTAAACTTTTCTGATTCATATAGATTTCTATATAAGTGTATTAGTGTATATACATACTTAATAAGTGTTATTACTCCCTACCATCACTTTTGTACTGTGTTTGTACTTGTAAGACTGCTATTGTTTTATTTTTATTGTTGAGTATTTTGCACTACTTATTATTTATTATTTATTATCTTAATTTTTAGAAGCAATATTTGCAGCACATGTTCAGTTATTTGTCCTTTAAAACATCTATTGTACGCTGTACAAAAACATATTTGATTTACTTTAAAATAACATTTGTGTATTTCGTTTCATTTCTGTTTATTGATACTGTCAATTTCACAAGTTAATTATTTATTACTTTTTGTTGTTGTTGTTATTACTATTATATTACTATAATTATGTGATAATATATATTTTTTTAACTTTATGTTTAATATATTTGTGTTCAATCTTTTTTCTACTGTATTTCTGTTTCTTCTGTTAACTTGCTGCTGTAACAATAAATAAAGGGATATCTTATCTTGTCTTATTTTACATGTTTACTATCTTTGTTACGGTCTGATTACAAATCAGGATTATGAAAATTGTTATACATCAAATTTCGTACACGAGTATTTGTTATTTGGTTTTGATTTTTGTGTAATCATCAGGCCTTTGAAATTAATTTAATTTAATTTATAACTAAAAACCTTAATTTGTCTAAAAGGGGCTGGAAATCCCAATTATTTAATATGTATTACATATGGTATGAATGCCATAAAAAGTGGACGTATACAAGTTAACCTTTGACCTCCCCATTAAAAACTTCAGGTCAGTAGAGTACATGTTCATTTTAAAGACACTTTGTCTCAAAGTTTGAGTTTATAAGACATGAAGATCAGACAAACATAATATCGACAAAGATTCATACCTGAGCTATAAACCCGACCAGAGTTTTCTCCAGGAAATCTTCAGCTTCTTTTTATTAATTGTTTAATGAAGTTATTTTTACAAGGGTTGTGACTCTAAATGTATCTCCAGGAAAAATAAGAGAAAATCAATCAATCATCAGTATATGTCGGAGACATGAGAAGCATGTATAAAACCATTTGTCAACATGTATTAAAAAAGTACGTATGATCTATTTATATCTGTAGCCAGAAACATTTAAGTTTTGCAATAAAGAAAATGAATTAACATTGTATGATGTATCTTAAGCAGCAGTCAGAGATTAAAAAAGAAAGAAAAAAGAAGCATGTTTTATTGGTGTGTTTATGTTTTAAAATAATAGCTTTAGACAGGACAGTGCATGACAGAGAAAGCACAAATATTTATTTGTGAACACTCGCAGGCGATAGGCGAACAGCGTTGAACAGGTCGATCCTGAAATGCTACAAATGATAGATTTATTTTTCTGGCATCCAGGAGAGACCAGTGCGCCGCTGACAGGTGGACGTGCAACATATTATTGTCCATTGTCCACGTAAATCATTGTTATTACTACTATAATTATTGTTAGTTTACTAGTTCTCTTACAGGGTTTCTTTGTTTGTTTTGTTCTTCCTGTGCTTGCATGGGTTTTACTCCTGGTACTCTGGTTTCCTCCCACTGTCCAAAAGCTAACAGAGGCTGATTTACCACCTTCTACAAAAACACATTTAGAATTGACGTTCATATTCCATGACTGTCTCACGGATTGTTGTGAGAGTTGAGACACAGTGATAAGAATATAAATGCTGACTCACCCACACTCATAACTACAGTTCAGATTGTGGCAGTATTTTTATTAGTATTATAAAACAGTTTTATGAAGTGAGTTCACAGTCGTAGAATCAGTATCAGGACATGTTGAATGATTGAATGATTGATTGATTTATTGATTTATACACCATTATTCGTCCCATATTTGAGTTTGAGTTGTCACAGCAGTGACCAAAATAAATGAATAAACATTCGTACACATAATATTAAGACACACAGTGTCACACAACATTATGAATAAAAAAAACATTCTTTCAACAACAAATAAAAACAATTATATGAAAAAAGAATAAATACAAATAATTATCATTATAGCATGAATAAAATAATAAACATTAATGAATTTTAAAAAATGTATATCTATCTATCCATCCATCCATCCATCCATCCATCCATCCATCCATCCATCTTATCTATCTTATCTATCTTATCTATCTTATCTATCTATCTATCTAATCTATCTAATCTATCTCGTCCATCCATCCAACAAAACTCGTAAAAAAAAAAAAACTTCTACGACTTTAATCTCGTAATATTTCTTTTTCCTACGACTTTAATCTCGAATACTGTATATAAATATAAAATAATACAATATATAAATAAAATTCAATGTATTACTTGTGTCCTCGTCTGAACACCGAGTGCACGTACACAATATCAACAGCAGGGGGCGAAAGCCTTCAGTCGAACCTTCCAGCTCGCACTCTGACACCGCAGAAGAAGAGTAGGAGCAGACACGTGACTGCATAGACGTCACTGATCCGCGACAGCTCTTATGTTCTAAACAGTCAATGTTTTTTAAGTTAAAATAAAAGTTCGCGATGGCTGGAAGCCGCTTAGAAAAGCTTGGGACTGTGTTTACACGGTGAGAGGATTTATTTGTGTCTCAGGGAGACGTCGGTTCTTTAAAAACATGCTCAGCTAACAGTAGATGCTAAAGGTCGTGAACAACATGTGTTGTCGTTTTTGTACAGTGTATTATTTTAAATGTATATATTATACATGCTAAGCATTATACAACGGTTTAAAATGGCACGTTTAAGGGGTGAATTGCGTTCACTGTGATCACATTGTTGTTTAGTGAATGTTGACACAGTATGAAGGTCGTAGCTATTGAACTGTGATTTTATTTTTATTACCTTATATTCGAGCTTTAAGGTGAAACTAAAGCCAAACATGATGTTATTAAATAATGCATGTGTTAACTGTTGTATATGTCACTATTATAACCAAGTTTCAGTTGAGTCCAGTATTAAAAAATAAACACTTTCTGATGTCAATAATTTTATTTTAAACCATCATTTTGAGTGATGTCACTTCTTTTTTTTAACAGGGTCAGAAATCTGATCCGCTCTGGAGTCATGAAGGCCGAAGACAAACCTGTGTGGCACGAGGTTTACGAGGCTTTTCCTCCGAAGAGAGAACCAACATATGTGAAGCCTTATTCCATTTATCGCGTGCAAGAGATTGATCCTGTTCAGGAGATCTTCTACAGTGAGGACGCAGTCCGAGCGTAAGTGTCTTCACTAGTTCCAGGAATATGGTTCCCAGATCCTGCTGATGATTTTTATGGACAGAATTTCTACACAACATAGCCCAGGGCGTTGAGGGGGTCCGGTTCTGTTCTCTCAGGATTGGGTCACTGGCTTCATCAGAACGTGAACTTCAGCTCTCGCTGGAAAGGTCAGGGAGTTTAGTTATCTTGGGGTTTTGTCTACAAGTGAGGGGAGAATGGAGCGTGAGATCAACAGGCGGATCGGAGTGATGAGCCAATTTGTAGTGGTAAAAAGAGAGCTAAGGCAAAGCTCTAGGTCTGGAGCCAACCTGCTCCTCCGCATTGAGAGGAGTCAGTGGAGGTGGCTTGGACATCTGATTAGGATGTCTCCTGGACTTCTCACTGGTTAGGTGTTCAGGGCATGTCCCACCAGTAAGAGACTTCACAGAGACCCAGGACTATCAGCTGCTCTGGGGACGCTGGGAAAGCAGTAAATTATTTCAAAAATAATTTACTGCTTGGTGCTTATGTTTAAAATGCATGTGAGTAATAACTAGGATGGCTAAATACCCCCGAAAAACAAAGGTAATTATCTTTAAAAGGTGAATTTTAAATAAAGAATACCAAGTATTTATTCAAACATTATCACTCATTACATTTTTTTCTTAAATGTCTGAACAAATAACAATATTGATTACAGTAGAAACAAACACTAGATTCAGTTGTTCACTTGTATTTGTGATGATGATGATGATGATGCATCTTCTGTTCTTATAGGAAGTTCTACAAAATGTATTCAGATCCTCACCCTTACGATCTGTTCAAGTCCGACTTCGTATCCATCAGTCAAAGGTAAAGTTAATGGAGGGATCAGCCAGTTTATTTTTTCACACTTTCTCTCTACCTCTCCAGGTTTGTGGACAAGTATTCCGATTTGAAGAGCTCGACTGATCTAGATGAAGCGTCGTTGTTCGAGGAAACTGGAAAAGCTCTACTCTTAGAAGGAATATTCCTCATAAGAAAAGGAACACGGGTAAAAATCTCTTGTTGACTTTTTTTCTTTTTAAAGTTTTTGTTGATGATTTTCTTTTATAACATAAAAGAAAGTTAGGTTTATTCAAGGCTCATCCATGGATGGTTCTGATGGTTGTCAGGTGCTGTACCAAGTATCAATATTTAAATGAGTAACGTTCAGTTTAGCCCGTTCAAAAAAAAAGATGCATACAAATCCCGATTAACTGAGTCAGTACTTCAAGCTTCCACATGATGGCGCCAAACAAAGATTCTGAACGTGATGATCGCTGCACACTTTAAACACGGAAGTGACTTTTAATTTACTTTTAAATCGTTGTTTTTTTTCACTTTCAAAGCGTCAGTAGATGATTTCATAATAAATATTTAGGCATATTTCAAACATTTTGTAACACGTTGGCGAACTTGTTGAGCACAAGTTAAATGTTTCAAAGCTTACAACAGAAGATATAAATATTATTGTTGGTGTGTAAATATTAATAGGTATATTGTCACTGCAGATTTATGTTAAACTTAACCTATGGTTCGAAGTCAATGTTAAGATAAGATAATACTCTGTTATGCATCTATACGTCTTCGTTCAAAGCTTGATTCGTGTGTCTGGTCCTGCAGGGGTCGTCGCTGCTGAAGGGACTGGATGTCGCTGGACTTGGACTCTTGCTTATGAAGCCGAAGGAAACTCCGAAACTTGAAACCTGAATGAAGACGTTCTGCTGTTATTGTGGTTTCCAAAAGAATATCTGTTGGTTTTTGTAAATAAATGTTTTTGAAATGACAAAAATAAAGAAGGACGTTTATAAGGAAAGGGTCGAATGTGGGCTGTGGTGACTTCTTTTAACCACTAGATGGTGACAGTGAGTAAGAATTGTCTCCCTTTTCTCAGCATCTTGGGTTCAGGGTTTGTTTTGAGCTCAATATAATGATGTATATCATATGGTTCTTGATGTCTTAGTGTTAGTTTTGTTCAGATGTTAAGGAATATTCAGGGTTTGTTTTTGTTTGCTCAATATAATGATAATTTGTTCAGATGTTAAGGAATAAAACTCATGTGAAATCAAATGATCGCACTTATATAGCTCTGGTTATTTATTTTTAAGATAAAACTAATTTCTTCAATAAAATAACTTCAAATTAGACAAAGATCTCAATAAAATACCGCAAATATCTTTTTAGAAAATAAACAAAACCAAATGGGAATTAAATTTAGCACAAAACAGCTGAAAGATCTTTAGTCCTGAGAATAATTAACCTCTTGTTTTATATAAACTTGTTAAATGTTGACGAATGTCAATGGAATGCCTTGACACGCGCCAGGAATCTTCAAGATGGACGATGTCAAACTTTGCCGACTGATGCTATCAGGGTGAGAGGTCACTGTCATCAGTGAGCACGAATGCTCCTCCCATGATGCAGCACTAATAGACTCAGGGACTCATTCATTTCTCCTGTCAATCTGGACAGAGTCACGCCCACTTATATATATATAGTGCCAATGTTTTTTTTATTACATTACGAAATAGAAAATGTAAACATTGGAAATTTGAATATCAATTATATTGAATTTAAAAAGGTATTAATTAGAATTGCATTAAAATGTATTTATTTTAGAATTAAGGGAATACAATTATGAAATTCTATGTATTCTATGTAAAATTAATTCGTTTTGAATTTTCTTTTTTATTTCTTTATTCTGAATTATTCCCCCCAAAAAAACGAATTCAACCTTTCAATATAGAAATGATTGAATTAAGCAAAAAATATATATTTTTAATTATTAAACCCTTTAAAAAAAAACTAAAGTTTCAACATTTTAAATGTCAGGTTCAACCTATCAATATTCTGACACTGATACACCTCCACACGTGTCAAAGTCATCCTACACCTCCACTCTAGAACAAAACCCTCGAGTTGAACCAGGTGCGGTCGAGGATCTTCATTCTCTGGACTCCTGCGCCGAGAGAAAGTTCTGCTGATGTTCAGGTTTCTCTCAAGAAGCACAAGAAGAGAATAAATGAGTTCTCCAGAGACCGTCCAACACCTGCGCTCATTTTTACAACTCTTTTAATTGGTTCTTCTCCTGGCGGCGGCCCCGGATCGACCTCATTCTGACAGCCGGGCTCCTGATCCTGGAGCCGTTTTTGAGTAAACATGGAGGGAAAAGTTGCCTCCGTCGGAGGATCTGATCATTTATCCACATCTGACTCAGCGATCTTGTTCTTTACAGGAGCTGTTGCTCCAGTTTTTTTGTTTTTTTTAATGCCACAAGCTCCATATCTGCCACTGTTCTGCAGACGATTATTTTCTTTATGAATGTGTCTCTGAGACTTTATTTAGGTCATTTTACATTTAGGAACGCTGCCGGAGTTAAAGAAGACTTCTATGAACTACATTTACCAGAGTTCTCAACTCTCAACCATGATATATGGATAAGATCAACAGACAGAACTTTTACCTTCATTTACAGTTTCAACGCACTTCTTTATAACTTACCCAAAAGTACACAAACTGAGAAAAAAAACAATGTGTTAACCATATATTATTTACTCACAATTATTTGTTTCAAATAACTGACTTTCTATGGATGTTTATTGGTGATATCTGAATATTGAATATTTGAATTTAAAATGTATAATGTTGAAATGATTTATAATACTAAGTTATTTTAAATGTAGTACTTTTTTTTAAGTTGAATTCAATAGTTGTTCCTCCTGCGGTTAAAAACACAAATCTCCCCATTGTCGGACAAATAAAGGATCATCTTATCTTAAGATATGAAAATAATTAATTTGTTTTTATTGAATCATCGAATTCAAGCATTTGTATATTGAAACGTTGTATGACTTTTTTTTTTAAATATAATCAATCAATGAATTCGAAAACTGGCATTTGGTATTTATTTAAATTCATTAATTTAAATATTTTTAAATTGGCTACAAATTTAAAAAGTAGTGAACTTAAAAATGGAATTACAAACTCTATGTGTAAAGAAAATAAATCACATTGACACTATTATGTCAACATTTCTGTATTGATTTTAAAAGGCTATGAATTAAAAACATTTAATTCAGAAGTTTTTTATATCACAGAATATCAAACTCTGTGTAAAAATAGTCATTCATTTTGAAAAACAAAACATCTTTTAATAACTCAATTAGTTTAAAAAACGAAAAAACGATCCAACCTTTCAAAACACAAAATTGTTTAATTGAATAATTAAAAAATACAGTTTAACGCTTTAAAAAATAAGACAAAATAAAATGTCAATAAAAAATTACATGATAATTGAACCTTTCAATATACAAATAATGAAATATAATCATTCAATAGAAAACGAATTAAAATTTAGCGTAAAAGAGGTCAATTTATTTTTTTAAAAGAATAGAATTATTAAAAACTGATGTCACTGATATAATTTCCATAGACCTTTATTATCAAGTTGATGCGAACAGACATTGAATATTTATTTTAAGCCTTTGTTCTTTGAAACCTTTTTGTCCTTCTTTTTTGAGGTGCACCTGAACGTTACGTCAACGCATGGTCCAATCAGGTGACACTATGCTATGACGTAAGCTATGATTGGCTGAAATCGATTCGAACAGGTTTGATCGAAGAATCGCAGGAAGAAAAGTCAAACTATTCAGTGAGTAAACTTTATTTTATCTTAAGATAATCGATCAAGAACATGCAAATATATATTCGACTAAAGACCCAGAACTACTGTTGACACACAGACGTGTTGCATTTTCATTTATTTGGATGAATAACTTCTAGTATTTCATCAAACAATCGTGAAAATGTCTTTATAGTAAACTTAGGAAGTTTAATGTGTGTATTGATCTGTTTAAGCTTGTAAAATGAAAGAGAAAAGACGTAACATAGTTTGTGTTTAATTAAATAAAATATTTAAATCTTTATGAATCCTCTCCATGTTATGATTAGAAAAAACAAAACAACAACATTAATCACAATAATATCCTTCATCCATTGACGTTAAAGTAGAAACATTCAATAGGCTTTAAATAAAACAGTTTAATAAACTTTATATGTTAAAGAAAATGAAGTGAAACGTCACACACATCTGATAAGACTCAGTCAACTTTTATTTTTAATCATTTTAAACATAATGTGTTTTTTCATTCTAGGAGTGAATAACTCATTAATCAATAAAAACCAACAATAAGACGCTTCATTATGTTTAAGTCTAAATTGTACACATTGAAATAAACAAACTCTCGTCACATCTGTAGCTTTTAAGAGCAGAAACATTCCAACAATATCATCTTAAATCCAGATTCATATCGTACAAGGAAATTACAACCTTTTTAAAATAGTTCTGGTTGATGCATGTTTGTCATGTTTTCACCATATTCATGATTAACAACTTAATATTGATCGTTTTCTTCATGTTCATCAAAAGAAAATACTTTAAATATTTTATACTTTGAACGACTTTCGTGATTTTGTTTTTTGTGTCTTGCAAATAAATATATTTTTAAACAAACTTAAAAACTTAGTAAAGAGCTGCAGATATTTTTGTAGTTGATTAAAATGATCTACAAGTCTTGTTGCAAATATTTTAAATAGTTGGAGAGCAATAAAAAAAAAATACACAAATTAAAATATGACATTTCACTTAAAAATAAAGTCAACTGATTTTAGTTTAGAACCCAAATAAATAAAAAATGCATTTATTAGGGTAAGAAATTAAGAAAATTGCCTTCAACTATATTTTTGTGTCCTAGTATTTCAATATTTTTAAGCAATACATAGTAAAACATGTTACAGGAAAAACCCTTCATTTAATGAACCGTGAATTCAAATAGAGTTAACAATGAGTTGAGGCAGAATTAAACAAA
The DNA here is from genome assembly GCF_982586985.1 of Callionymus lyra. Taxonomy (NCBI): domain Eukaryota; kingdom Metazoa; phylum Chordata; class Actinopteri; order Syngnathiformes; family Callionymidae; genus Callionymus; species Callionymus lyra. Next base: position 12,634,738 of record NC_141824.1, on the reverse strand, counting down.
TTTCAGATGCTGTTTTACTGATATTAACTTTGTATATTACACGTGTTTGTACATATTATCACTTAGAAGCTCGTGTTTAAAAATAAGTCTGAGGCCTCTAAGGTTTAATATGTGTGAGCTTTAAATTATATGAAGAACACAAAGTAGCAAACACAGAAAAAATAAACTGATTTTTTCAACATATTATGAACATTATTCTTCCGATGGGCCTGATTTAATGGGTTTCAAGTTTGAATCTTGTATCTTAACCATCGTCTGCAGCAACAAACCTGCATTTCTAGAGATAATGTTCAGTTTGTCTCAAGCATCAGAGTCTCTCAACCTAGAAATGACTGAACCAGCTTCATATGCTGATGCGCGTTGGTCACAGAATAGAACCAACCACAGCGAGAATGTACGATGAACCAACAGCTCACAGACATATTGAAAAAATATTCATCTTTTGGCCAACATTGAAGACATGATGCTACGGCTCATGGACCCGGGTCAGTCTGTTGTCTCGTCGCATCCGACAAAAACATTCAGCGTCGAGACGGACGAGTGAAAACCACGCTTGAGGGTCGTGGTGTGAGGTTAGGATGGAGAATCTGGGATGAAAATGTGTGTGTCCTGGTCCTCCTGCAGGAACTTGCCGCTCCATGCTGGTGCTGCAGGTTTGTTATTGCTGGTCAGCTTCACCTGATGACAACAACAACAACAATATTAGAGTAAATGAAAATCATCCTTTGGCATCATTTTGCAAAATATTGATGGTGATTTTGGTGCAACAAAATATTGCATGAATTATTTTCTTAAAAATGTGTAAAAAGGTAATTTGACAAATGCATTCGTGAAGTAAGATCTCAGACGTTTTGTTAAAATATCACCAGGATTTTGTGCACGTATAGGTGGTAGATTTGTGAGCGAATAAAAGGATTATTTAAAAATTTAAGAAACAGAATTTTCGGAAATTTGGTTTCCATCAGTTTTACGGGGAAGGAGTTATTACGAAAATATTTATTGATTACATCGAGTAAATTTGTTCAATTGTTTTTGTTTTTTTGTAAAACTTTTTTAAATTTACATTTTAAAAATGTGTTAGTGCAGCAAGATAATAGCTATTTTTATTCGTGCAGGCTCCTGTGTTGTTTTCGTTGTTATCGTGACCTTTTAAGTATATATTTTATTGAGTATTGTTTTGATAGTTTAAGCGCTTTGTGACCCTGGTCTGGAAAAGCGCTCTATAAATATTACTTAGTTACTTACTTACATCTATGTACATGTGACCATCGGTGCAGCAGATCTAAGGAACCAGGATTGAAGTGAGATCTTAGACATGAGTGAATTACAATTTTGTGATGTAACATTTTGTGGTAAAGGAGGTATAAAATGTTTTTTTTTATATATATATATATTGTGTAGTGGCAAATATAACTTGTATTGTGTAATAGTGCAGGGAGAGATAGATAGATAGATAGATAGATAGATAGATAGATAGATAGATAGATAGATAGATAGATAGATAGATAGATAGATAGATACTTTATTCATCTCCTTAGAAAAATTCAGGATTGGTGATTCCAGGAATTGTGTAGCTATACTGATAAACCCACAAGCAATCAGTAGCGGTTTAAGAAAAATATTGATGATATTGCAATTTTATTTTCACGATACCTCATTGATATTTTACAGCACTGTATTGATTTTTATCAAACTTTATTTTATCATAGTTACTTAATGGTTTACAGTTCATTTAAGTGTGCATAAAATAAAATGATTAGTTTTTTATTCACAACTAACGTTCAAATATCCATACGTTTCGTTCATTTTTGTGTTGCAATTAAACTTCGAGCCACTGGATGGCAGCTGTCATTACATCCTCCACAGCTATAGGAATAATGGAACGCTGTGAGATCCTGGCGATGACTGAGGACGAGAGGATACAGTTGACTCCAGCGGCTTTTAAAGCTGATGTTTTGGACATATTTTGAAAACGAATGAAAGCAGTTACGACTTCGTCAAGAGTCATGTGGTCTGTAAATTCTGCAACACCAGAGTAAAGTACTCGACAATACTAGACATATATACTTGTTACTATATTATCACAGTATATCGCATTGTTGCCCCTGTATTGTGATATGATGCTTAGCCATCCCCCTTCATAACTCAAAACTATCTGTAGAGAAGAATTTAATTAAGTTAAAAATAAAAATAAATGTATCTTGAATAAATTGCATTTTTTTTTTCTCACACAATGACTTGGAAAAAAACGTATTTATGTTCTTATCTTCTCCGTCCGGACGACTGTAACTCTCTCCTCACCGGCATCCACAACAAATGTCCGTAACTTGGAGGAACTGGTTCCAATAGTAGACCCGTGGTCTTTAATTATGGGCTCCTAAAGCGAACAACCTTTTCTTCTAATAAAAACATCATTTTGATGATATGATTGAAGTTGCAGCGACAAGTAACAAAATATTACCATGACAACCAACATACCTTGAGTGATGGGACACCCGGTTGTTTTCAGTGGTATCCGTTCATATAGGCAGCTGCGATTAGTGGACCCTACAAACAAAATCAACGTCAGTACAGTTACTCAGCTGTGAAGGAATCATCAAACACAAGTAAAAATAAATATTTGCTGGGTAAATGGAGGGAGTACTCACAGACGGACTGTGGCTGAAAGAAGAACCATGCTCTGTGCTGTTGGTACTGATGTAGGTACTGGAGTCTGGACTACTGTACACGTTCGCTGCTGGACTCCCGGCACAAGAGTAAGGTCGTGTGAGCAGCAGTTCTGTTGGAGGATCTTTGTGTTTTAAACTGTTCTTATTTTAGTGGTATTTTTATGTTCTTGTACAATTTTTTGTATTTTTTGTTTTAAAGTGCTCTATAAATAAAGTTGAGTTATGAGAAAAGAAGCTCTTGATGCTCAAGAAACAATTATTGGTTTAAATTGTTTTAGTGTATCCTGAAACAATTTAAACTATGGTAGCAATAAGTTAAGTTTAAAGTCCAAAAATATAACATAAATGTATATAGAAGTTTGATGCCTGCGTGAGCTCCTAGGTTGTAGGATTTTTTTTTTTTTTTTTTTTTTGTAATAGTGTACTTTTATGCTTTACTCTAATGATTCCATTTTTTTAAACAAGCTTTTATATATTCATAGCGTCTGTTTATTCAGTTATTCTTTGAGTTGTTTTAATCTATACAAGAGGTTAGTGGCCGTCGATAAACATAAATGACCAAAATATATATGAAATTTAATTTTAAAAATCGTATTTTCATGATCACGAAAATATCACTTATGTGTTTTGTGTAGTACTTATAGTTATTTAATTGTGATGTGAATCACAGGATCCAAAATCATGAAAAAGCACACATGTTAAAATACTGGTACTACTTTATCAACTGTAGCGATGCATCTCACGATCTGATATTTTCAGCTCACGATAAGTTTTTAATTTATTGAGATACACTTGCATCATTTTTAGACAATTTAGTGGCACTGAATTTGGTGACATCTTGGGATTGTTGTACATTATTTTGGTTTAATAAAAATAATTGAAACTAAATATACACAATATACATCATCAACCACTTGCAAATGCAAGACAAAAGGCGCCCCCTGGATCCTGTGGAGGAAGTGTCTGGGGGGAGGATACGGAGCAAGCTGGGCTCCATGAGGAGGAACTTGTCTCACCCTCTCCAGCACACACTGAGGGCATTGAGGAGCTCCATCAGTGATAGGATGCTCCATCCCCGGTGTGTGAGGGAGAGGTACCGCAGGTCCTTCCTCCCTGCTGCCATCAGACTCCACAACAAGAACACACCAAGATAATTATTTAACTGCACCTTTCTTGTTATTTTTGTAAATATGATTGTGTATATAATATAGTGCAGATTTATTTTCTATTCTATTTATATTTTTTCTTTTTAATATTTTATTTCTGTGTGTTTTATTTTTTGGCATATTGCTGTTGTTAAACCGAATTTCCCCTCGCAGGACAATAAAGGATTCTGATTCTGATTCTGATGAATCAAGGCTTTGTGTGTACATTACGGTCTGGAACGCACACTCTAGTCAGGTGTTCCCAGGTGATAGCGGTTTGGATGCGCTCGTAGGTTTGTTGTACTTCCGCGGTACTTTACCTACAATTGCAAAACGCCAAACTGGGATGTAAAATATCAATTTATATCACAAAATCGATTGAATTACCCTAATTTTCACCTTTACACTTTTGTTAAGCATGACTCCAGCTAGAGAACTTGACGTGGAACATTTCATTGAGGTTCTGTAAAGATTGTGAAAACTCATTCTGACCCAGCGTCCCTTCTCTCATCAACACCTATCGCCCAGACGTCCCCCGGCTCTGTCCCAAGACGGCTTCAATTAAAGCTGATTGTGTTGTGCCGTGTTCACTAGGTGTATGTATTGGCGAGAACCTGGCGATATGATACGTATCGCGATACAAGGGGTAACGACACAATATATAATGATAGGTAGGAACAAGGATATGTTTGTAGTATTGTCGAGTACTTGACTCTTGTGTTGCAGAATTTACAGACCACATGACTCTTGACGAAGTCGTAACTGCTTTCATTTGTTTTGAAACAAAAATATGTCCAAACATCAGCTTTAAAAGCTGCTGGAGTCGATTGCATCCTCTCGTCCTTAGTCATCACCAGGATTCCATTGTTCCTTTAGCTGTGGAGGACGTAAGGACTCACTGATTGCTACATAAAAATGAAAAAACACCGCAAATATTTGCATTTTAATTGTATTTAAAAATACATTGAATTATTTTACATTATACAAATTTAATTTTAAATACAAACCATAAAATGTTATGATAAAAAAAGGAAGAAAATCAACTTTTTGAATTCTAAACAATAAAATAACTATGATAAAAATGAAATATGATTTAATGGAAAAAATAAAATAAAATAAAAATCAATACAGTGATGTTGAATATCAATATGGTATTGTGGGGGAAAAAAAATCCCAATATACAAGTTTATTGCTATTTTCTTAAACCCCTAGTGATTGCTGGAGTCGACTGTATCCTCTCATCCACAGTTATGACCGGGATTTCATTGTTCCTTAAGCTGCAGAAGGTGTATTGACTGGTGCCATAGACACAAAAATGAAAAACCCCAATGTATATTTGCACGTAAAAGATGTTTTAAAAATCGAAATATTTCCGTTGAATATTGATACGGTGTCGTGGAAATATTTAAGTGTATTGATATTCTTTTTACACCTCTGGTGGACTAGTCATGGGGGGCTATGGCTGACTGCAGGGCCCAACAGAAGGGGGACTAGTCCTGGAGGATCCATTCACAATTCGTAACTAGTCACACCACATGTCAAACTCCCTGGACACACACCTGGGTTCTTGAAAGCGTCCAGGCTGTGCAGGTGGTTCTGGTGGGAGCTCGGAGAGTTGCAGGATGAGCTGGGGGTCTCGCTGGTGGTGAGGATCTGAGCCTGCTGCCTGAGGGATCCACAGTCCAGGGAGTAGAGCGCCCCCCCTCCTCTCACATCACCGGAGTACATTCCATAATCCGCTAACCCTGGGAGACACGGAGCAGCCTTGGTTAGCCATCCTGGGTTCCACCGGCCGGAATGTGGTCAGGGATGGTCTTGTCTCCGATAGCTGAATCAGCACAATTTACATCCACAGTGTATTTTCCTATCATGTTGGTAATTATGAGAGGAAAATATAGTGTTTTTCTGATCCTACGCCTCCACGTACCTGAGCTACGAACTGCTGCCACAGCGGCTGCTGCTACTGGTCCATATGCTCCTGTAGGAAAACCTACATACACCCAGAACATGATCAACATCCAAATCTTCACACGTAACCATTTAAACCATGAGTATTTAACTGGTCTAGTCATTTAATGTGGCCCCTGCTGGATGTGTTACTCATGTTTCATGTTCATCTTGATATGTGGACTACTCAACGTCGACACATGTAAACACTTACGCGGATAAAATCATAACTGATTAATTAAATCAATGACCTTTTTTAATTTTTCTATCTCCTCCTCTAGCGTTTATTTCTCATTATTATATGCCTGCCTGGAAGTGATGCGGCGCTGCTGTCGACCAATTAGGCGTGTCTGTTTTTGTCATGTGATGTGGGACTCAAATAGGAGATTGCGGTGTCAATAAAGTTTTGAGACTTTTACAGGGACGACTCACAAGCTTTTATAAATGATTGTTTAAAGATACAATATATAAATCAATGTATTAATACCTAAGTAATTATAGTACTTATTGTAAATTACAAAACCAATTTAGTTCGGCTCCATAGAATTAACATCCAGGAGGCGTATTACTACGGTGACTTGTGGAGTAATACTAAGGCTTACTGTCTTATTTTTTTAGAAAAATAAAGAATTTTAAGTGCCCCTAAATGTCATAAAAACACAGCACTTAAGTTTTGTGATGTATCTTTTATGTTGGCTATCATTTAGTACATATTTAAAGTGGGTTCTACAAGAATAAAACTCATGTGTCTGATAACTACTGGAAGGGCTTTGTTGTAATGGGATTACGACATGTATTCGTCCCTATTGATCAGCATCAAAACCTTAACGATCGATATACAAATAATGTCCAAAGGTTACGTATGGAATCGATGTTGTCGTTGGTTGAAATACATTTAAAGTACCAACAGTTCCTTTTTTTTCCATTTTTATAACCTAGAATATACTTCAACATGGTTGCTGTTTGTGTGCAGTAAAGAAAATAATCTTTGTTTTCACTTTGACCTGACTGACCTTCAAATAATGTCCAGGTATTTCTAGGACATGTCAACAGCTTGTGTTTCCGCTGGGTCTCTGCTGATATGTATAAAAGACCGTTCATTAAAAGAGGGTCAGGAAGGACGAGACGATTAAAGGTCTATAGAAAGTAACAAGGGGTGATTGCTTAAGATCGCCGAGGCTTCCATCATCTGACTCCACCTGAGACGTACACAATGAGGTCGTGGTCTCTGGGGCGAGGCTTAGCCACAGCTAACAAGTGTGTTGATTGGGAAGTGAACAGGGAGGACGTCTCGTAATGACTTGTTGTCCAACACCAGTGGCAATTATCTGCATGAGTGTGATTACCGTGTTACACAACCCAGTGTAACATCAACCAGTAGCAGGGGAAATAGTTTTCTTTCAACACTGTTCACTGTAGATGGTACTGACCACTTCTCGTGAGGATGTCAAGATGTGTAGCACCGTTCAAACATCTCCTAATCCCATTACAGCAAAGCCCTAACAGTTGTTATCAAACACCGTGGTATTACTCCACAAGTCACTGTAGTATTACTCCCGGAATCACTATAGTATTTTTCAGAGAGGCTCCATATTATTACTCCCAGAGTCACTGTAGTATCACTCCCCGATTCACTGTAGTTCTCAGAGAGGCTCCAAAGTGTATTACTTTGTGTGTCACCATAGTATTAATTCATGAGTCACTGTAGTATTATTCCGCAAGTCACTATAGTTTTCCTCCAAGAGACTCAATAGTATTACTGCATGATTCACTGAATTATTACTCTGAGAGGCTCCATAATATAACTCAGCAAGTCATCGTAGTATTACTCTGCAAGTCACTGTAGTATCACTCTGAAAGGCTCCATATTATCACTCAGGAGGTCATCGTAATATTCTTCCGAGAAGCTTCATACTATTACTCCGTTAGTCGCAGTAGTATGCGAGTCACCATAGTATCATTCCATGAATCAACGTAGTATTATTCGGAGATGCTTAATAGTATTACTCCATGAGTCACCGTAGTATTACTCTATGAGTCACTGTAGCATTACTCTCAGAGGCTCCATAGTATTGCTGTGTGAGTTATCGTAGTATTTCTTTGCCAGGCACTGCAGTAATACGTCTTGTGGAGTAATACTAAAAACTTCTTCTTTTTTTTTTACTTTACAAACGTTTTAATTCCTGTATAAGTTAAATAATTGTGTTTGCAGTAGGTTTTTGTACATTTTTTTCATTGACACCACAAACTAAAAGTTGCTATAGTTCCGCTTTTAACAAGTGAAAAGATTGTATTGTTTCTATCAAAAGTTAAGAGAGGATTATACAGTATATATATATATATTTTTTTTTTTTAATGAACATGAATAGTGGAGGACAGAGACTGAAGCCTTTACCTGGAAGTTGATACGTGTAGCTCTGAGAAAAGCCAGCGTAGCTTCGACCACACGTGGAAACTAAATTAGGATAACCTGTGAAGAAGAGAACAAATCACAGCCGAATCGATGGAAGACGTGAGTAATGACTTCTGGAAATATGACCTGTGAAGTGACGGTGCTGAAATATGTTGTTAAAATACACACAAAATCTGCTCCGCATGAAGGACCTCAGTGTTGTTTATGATCAAAATAACAGTCAGGATTTACCCAGCATGCCCAGCATGAAGGCGTCCACAGCAAATGGTAGACTTGTCCGTCCTTGTGCTCCGGAGGGAAACATCAGCTCTTTAGGCTGCGCTTTTTTACACTCCACCTGCGGAGCAACAGAGGCTTCGTTGTTTTTCAGATTGTTAGACGATGGTGAAGCTGCAACTCTTTTAAAATGCTAAATATAATGATTCAACTCTAAAAATGTTGACATGGTCACTCACCATTTTATTTTTGATCTCGTGAAAATGGATGCTGCAAACTTTTTCCACCACGTCTTCGACTTCGAATGTTACAAAGCCGAACCCTGTAGAGAAGAACATCCGACATCAATTACTACATTTAGACACATTTAGATCTGTCCACACTATATGTGATGCAGACACGCATTAACTTACGGTTCTGAGGTTTTAGTTGTACTGTGACCAATAAATTAAATATTTGAAATATGAAAAGATTATAGCCATGAGTCTGAAATACAAAAAATCTTTAGTGACTATTAGATTTATTAGGAATACTTAGGTTTATTGTCTATAACCGAGGTATCAAACTTGTCTAAGTTATGAGCCAAACAGAATATATATTATATTAAATATTTGAAATATGAAAAGATTATAGCCATGAGTCTGAAATACAAAAAATCTTTAGTGACTATTAGATTTATTTGGAATACTTAGGTTTATTGTCTATAACCGAGGTATCAAACTTGTCTAAGTTATGAGCCAAACAGAATATATATTTATTTATTATTTATTATATTTATGTAAGAAAAAATTGATAAACTTAAACAGCATTTGCACAGCATTTGTTCATTTTATTGTTGCAATTAAACCTCCAGCCACTAGATGGCATCCTATTCGCCAAAAAGACCCTGATGATGACAAAAAAGGACTGAGGACGAGAGGATACGGTCGACTACAGCAGCAGTTTAAGGTGATGTTTAAACATTTTAAAAACATTATATATTCTCTATAGTTATATTAACATTTATATATATATTTAAAAAAGAAAAGGTATTCAATAAATAACTAGATTTGTTTTACATTATTTACCTGAATTTGTTAATTTTCTGTGTTACAATTAAACTTCTGGCCACTAGAGAAAGTTAAAGTTACAAACAAAATCCTGCGAGATCTCGGCCATGACTGAGGACGAGAGGATACAGTCGACTCCAGCAGCTTTTAAATCTGATGTGTGGAAATATTTTGGTTTTAAAACAAATGAAAACTAGTTATGAATACGTCAAGTACTCGACACTACTACAAATATATCCCTTTTCAATTCCAGCATCGGAATATATCGTAGAACCGTTGTCCCTGTATCGTGATGCGTAACGTATCACCATATTCTTGCCGATACAGGCGCCTAATATTAAGTGTCTGTATGAGGAAGTATGAGCTCCATTAATCTACTAATACAAGTACATCAAGTCTCCTTCAGTTGTACAACAGTGACTCAGTCATTTGATTTTTTTTTGTTTGTCTTAAAACTGCTGCAATCCATGTTTGTTGTTGCTTCCTCGTCCATATGTCGTCACCCGAACAATATTCAGTACAAAGATCAAAGCGAGGAATAATCTCCGTACAACATTCAGCCAAAATCAATTTCAACGCTTCTAACACAACACTATGCTATTAATAACGCACACACACACGACACATAAGCACACGGAAGTTAAGACATGTCCAATTTCACCCCCCTAGAGTCTGCATCATCCCTTTCTTCTGCGCTAATAAGAATAACCAACGGGATTACACCAGCGTCACAACAATTTGGCTTTTAATGACATGAGACGGATGAAGGTGAAAACCATGAGAAGCTTTTCTCCGCTCGGTCGACCGACGGGACTCGGAGAGAAGTCTGACGGGTTCAGGAGAGACACCGGAGACTGATTTCTTTAACCGCTTTAAATCTACATGAAAGTTCAACTGTTATAAAATTAGTTTTTGGTTTAGTGATGACGAACTGAAACATTTGAGGATAGCAAACAGGACATCACGATAGGTTGGTCGCTATTACGATATACCGACCTAGTAGGGTTGCACGAAATATCGGGAAAATCGCGATATGCATATCAAAAATATTTGCGATAATTTACAATTATTTACTGTGTAAATCAAGCGTTTCTTAAATGCGCCCTTCGACCAATCAGGCGCGACTTCAAATGCGGAAATCGGAATTATTTCTGTGTCAATACAGACGACGAATCGAATCAAATCGAATTTTTCTTTTAAAAAATCAGTCTCATGCACATGAACAACACGGACAACTTATCAAGTTTGTTTTCTAAGATTTTAGAAAAGATTCTTCCGCTTTTCGTGCAGCATCGATGCTTTAGACCAGTTGCTGCAGCAGTGATAGTTTTGAGATCGACATCGATTGCTTTAGTACAGGGGTGCTCACACTTTTTCTGTTCGCGAGCTACTTTTATAATTGTCAAGTTCAAAAGATCTACCTTCATCAAATTTGCTCAACGTAAGTAAGTACATACTCAGATGACTAGCACTGAATGAAGTGAATGGACTGATAATGCAGACAAGTTCAGACTCATATGTACTAAGAATTGCATTGATTTCCAACTAAAAATGGTTGTTCATTCGAACCCAAATGGTGCACAAAAAATATTCATGTGTAAGAATCTGTGCGTGACACGAATTCAAGCTATTTTCCTTTGTTCATCAAAATCAACAAATAATTCAGACGGGTTCATCCCTTTCCATGCCTCCATTTCAATATATTTTAAAGATCTTCAGATGAAGTTTAACGACAATAAAACTGTTAACCAGTAACTGCACATCATCATCGACTCTGATGTCATTAGAATGTGTGTCTCACCTGCACCTGTTTAACGTGTTTGTGTTTCAGCGTCTTCTTATTATATTCGTGAGATAAAGGTAATTTACAAATAGTCATCATGTGATGGTGTATTAATACAAGTGTATTTTAAGGACTCGATCACAAAAGGAAAACCAGCATTTGTTCCGCTTTCATTGAACCTGCAGCTTAACTTTGACCTGAAGCGATCAAACGCGCATTATTTTGTTCGATATATTATTTTTAAAAAACAAGCTTATAATTCTATATCGTTTTTCTGAGCTGCGTAGAATGACTGTCGCACGTTTTGCTCTTTTTATTCTCGATTCATATGAACTTTGCCGTGCGTTCAGTGGAAGAGGCGGGAGCTCTGATTGGCTGCTGTGCATGTCAATCAAATTGTCCACCAATCGCCGCAATAACCATTTGATTGACATGCACAGCAGCCAATTAGAGCTCTCTTTACTTTTTCCTTATATCATATTTTATTAAATCACGCGATCGAACGCGACGTATTGCCCACCCCTGCTTTAGTATGTTTCGCCTGTTTAACCAATCACTGCCTTAGACTGATGTTCGACCCGCCCACTTAATTTACATACGGACAACAAAATGTCAAAATGACAAAATGTCAAAAATGTATGAATACCTAAATAAGTAGAAGAAAAAATTTATAAATGTATAAAGGAAAGTCAAAGAGTATAAATGACAAAATGTGTATTTATACGTAAAACAGCTCCATTCTTTGACAAAAATTAAATCAGAAGCTATTTATTTATTTTTACATTTTGACATATTGATATTTATCCACATATGTATTTATACATTTTGTTACCTATTTATACATTCATCAATGTATTTATATATAACTCATTTATCGTCCTTCAAAGCTAACCACCGTTACGTGTTATATAGCACAATGCACTCTTTTAATTAAGTATGTAACGATGGCTTTTTCAAACTTTGAAAGCAGTTTGACTTTAATTAAAAAATAAGTTATAGTCATTTTATCGTTTATATGTCAAAAAGGGTATAAAATCAAATAACTACATTTGTTTTCATTTACAATTAACATTATTCACTGGATTTTTTAATTATAAATGGATGGATGAATGGATATATAGCTCAAACTTTTGTGTTACAATTAAACGTCCGGCCACTAGAGGAAGCTAAAGGAACGAGAAATTCTGCGAGATCTCGATGATGACTGAGCATGAGAGGATACAGTAGACTACAGCAGCTTTTAAAGCTGATGTTTGCACATATTTTGGTTCTAAGACAGAGAGACAGAGAGACAGAGAGACAGACAGACAGACAGACAGACAGACAGACAGACAGACAGACAGACAGACAGACAGACAGACAGACAGACAGACAGACAGACAGTTTTATGTTGCAATTAAATGGTACAAGTACAAAACCTGCATGTTCAACATGTTGTCATTTTCTTGTAGAATAATGGAACTTTTAGACAAGACGTCTTTTTACTTTTGAAAGTATTCACATTAATGTGTGTATTTGTTGTTGGTAATTGGTTTGACCTTTTTTTATAACACTCTTTTTTTAAGGTGAAAGAAGAAAAAAAAAATCTAGCTTTGAAAAATATCGCATTAATATTGATTTCGCAATTCTAGACACCAATATATCGCACTTATTGTCAATTTCGTGCTGTCCTAGTACCAAGATATATAACTGATGTGTTCTCAAGTATCGTTAGGAAACACAACAAGACGTTAGAAAGTAGTACATACCTCGGTGCCGGTTGGTGGACTTGTCAAACATGAGCAAGGCGTCTTCTACCTGGAAGAGAACCGTCACACACTTGAGTTGAAGGTTGTTACTGAACATTTAATTACGCTTCACCGAGATCCGGTTGAAACCGCCCTGTTGCCTTGTGTGATGTTAGGAATTGTGGACAAAAAACAAAACAAACACTTATCTTATACTGCGATATGAATTGACACAATGCTAGTTATATTACGGTTCATAGTTCAATAGTGTGTTTAAAATAGAAATACTAGATTTTCTTATTCACAATAAACGTGTGAATATTCATAACCTTGATTTTTGTGTTGTAATTAAGCTTCCTTCATTACGTATTAGTATTACATTTTTATAAATTGTGTACTGTTATACCCACAAGCAATCACTAGGGGGTTCAAGAAAATACCAATAAACTTGTATATTGGGATTTATTTTTTCACACAATACTATATTGATATAAAACAACACATTTTTATTTACTTTTTCTGTCAAATTATTTAATTTTTATCATAGTTCTTTTATGGTTTAGAATTCACTAAATCGTATTTTCTATGGGTTTTTTTTACCATGCCCTATGGTTTATATTTAAATTTAAATTTTGTATAAAGTAAAATAATTCAATGTATTTTTTAAATACAATTAAAATGCAAATATTCACAGAGTTTGTTCATTTTTGTGTAGCAATTAATGAGTCCTTACGTCCTCCACGGATAAAGGAATGAGATCCCTGAAATGACTGAGGACGAGAGGATACAGTCGACTTTAACACATCTGTTTCGTGCAAATATACATGGGGGTTGTTAACTTCCGTGTATATATGCATCAGTAAATACACTTTCCGCAGGTCAAGGAACAATGAAATCCCGGTAATGACTGAGGACGAGAGGATACAGTCGACTTTAACACATCAGTTTCGTGCAAATATACACGGGGGTTGTTAACTTCCGTGTATAAATGCATCAGTAAATACACTTTCCGCAGGTTAAGGAACAATGAAATCCCGGTAATGACTGAGGACGAGAGGATACAGTCGACTTTAATACATATTTTACGTGCAAGTATTTATGGGGGTTGTACATTTTTGTGTATATTGCATCAGGCAAACACCCTCCAATACAGCTTAAGGAACAATGAAATCCCAGTAATGACTGAGGACAAGAGGATACATTGACTCCAGCAGCTTTTTAAAGCTAACGTTTGAACATATTTTGGTTTCAAAACAAATGAAAGCATTTACGACTTCGTCAAGAGTCATGTGGTCTGTAAATTATGCAACATCAGAGTCACGTACTCGGACAATACTACAAACATACTCTTGTTACTAACGTATCGTTGCCCCTGTGTCGTGATACATATCGTCTCACCAGATCAACATAGTCTTCTCGTTGCTTCACTGTCCTGCTCATGTATTGTTGAGGAGCACTTTTGTTATTTTCTGACAGCGGTCAGCGAGTATTAAACTATGAAACAACATCGTAAAATGCTGTTTACTGATGGTTGGTTCACCTTCCATGTCTGCTGCTGCACCTCCACCCGAGTCCTTACCAAACGAGGCTCGTTCCATTCACGTGTACTCGTGTACTCGTGTCCTCCTCAGCCCGACGCCTCATAAATCATCGGCCCGGGTTCGTCCCGGTCGGCCGAAGGGAGTTTGGACAGAGACGAGTCTAACGGCTCGTTTGCCGTGACAGAGATTTATTGTGATGAGCTGCTCGGCGAGCTCGTTAATATTCATCAGATATAATTAGATAAGAGACGGGAGGGCAGCGACGGAGACAGGACGTCCATCACAGCAGAGGACACGTGGATCAGGAGCTCAGGTGCTGCTGAGAGCCTTCATTACACAACACTCGCTACAGCCAACAGATGATTCCAAACTCACCTGTGAGTGTGTGTGTATATGTGACTGTGTGTGAGTGTGTGTACATGTGTGTATATGTGTGAGTGTGTGTACATGTGTTTATATGTGTGCATGTGTGAGTGTGTGTATATGTGTGCATGTTTGAGTGTGTGTTTATATGTGTGCATGTGTGAGTGTGTGTGTACATGTGTGTACATGTGTGTATATGTGTGAGTGTGTGTACATGTGTTTATATGTGTGCATGTTTGAATGTGTGTTTATATGTATGCATGTTTGAGTGTGAGTGTGTGTTTATATGTGTTTATATGTGTGCATGTGTGAGTATGTCTATATATGTCCAAGTATGCATGTGTGAGTGTGTGAACATATGTGAGGGTGTGTGTAAATATGTGTGCATGTGTGAGTGTGTCTACGTGTGTGAGGGTGTGTGCAAATGTGTATCTGCATTATGCAAAATTCACACACACACACACACACACACACACACACACGCTACACTATATGCATTGCATTTACACAATATACACACACACTGTAATCACACACAGGGCATTCACACACACTGTGCATACACAAACACACACCATACACACACAGTTTATACACAAAACACACAAACACACTATACGCACACTAAGAATGAACACTGTGCATACACACAATATTAACACACTCATCATTCAGACACACACGATACACACACAGTACATTCACACAATATACACACAATCACACTGTACACACACACACAATACACAAACATGCTCACTGCACACACAAATGATACACACTGACACACACACAAAGACACTGTTACATGGCTCATTAAGTGACATTTAGTTGAACATCACTACATCGCCATGACAACATCAATTACAAACATCAAGAGACAAATGAACACATTTTCATCCTGAATGTTTTCACTCACATGCCTTCGTTATTGAAAAGACACACAACAGTCCAAGGTTGTGCGACAAACTCACTCGGAGCTGCTTTACATGCATGTTTAAAAATAACACGACTATTTTTCTTGTTGATTCTTTTCTGCTTTTCTATTCTTTCTTTACAATGTGCTGAAGAAACACAATGATGACACAATACATCAGCTGGCAAACTATACTGTTGTGGTTTATACTTTATAACTCTGTACATGTATTAATGTTCTAATAAACGCAAGGCCTGGGGGCCAAATCCGACATGCCAAGTTATTTTATGTGGCCCACTGGACGTTTTTGTCTTTGAATTAAAGTAGAATGAGTTCGACGCATGTGAATTTAAGAATCTCTGATACGATTTCAATGCAATTATAAAGATGACAAATACAACTTCATTGTATGACTCTACTACTTGTCGACTGTATCCTCTCGTCCTCAGTCATCGCTGGGATCTTGTGGGATATCAGTGTTCAGTATATATTATTTGATACACTTGAGTGAAATATGAACCATATAATAACTATGATCAAAATGAAATTTAATTTGTCAAAAATTCAAATAAATTAATACACTGTTATATCCTCTCGTCCTCAGTCATCGCTGGGATCTTGTGGGATTTCAGTGTTCAGTACACAGTATATTATTTAATACACTTTAGTGAAATATAAACCATATAATAACTATGATAAAAATTAAATGTAATTTGTGAAAATAAATTGATACTGTTGTATCCTCTCGTCCTCAGTCATCGGTGGGATCTTAAAGGGAATAATGACTTCTTCCATCTAGTTTAATTGCAACACAAAAATATACAAAATGTTAATAATCTGTTAAAATGTACATGGTGATTGTAAATTAAAAATTGAATCATTCTAAAAATAATATAATTTGAGGGCCAAAGAAAAAATGAACAAAAATATTTGATGCAATATAATGAACAAAAATATTATGATATTTCGTATTATGATTGTTGTCTTTAGTAGAACCATATATGTAAACAAACATGACAGTGAACCAGAGGAACTTGTGAGTTACTTGCCGAACAAAATAGTTACACTAGTGTTGCCTGCGACCCTTAATGAAGGTGCGTCGAAAAAGTAACTATTTTCATTAGTTTAACTTTATAACCAGGCATCTGATTTCTCTTAATCCTACGAGGGTTATTTTCCACATCATTCATCACGACACAATACAAATGTGTGTATGAATAAAAAAACTTCCGTCTCACATTTATATGCCAGATAACTCCGACCGGACTAGCTTGTTAGCAGCGGCAGCAGATGGTCTGCAGGTTTGTGTCGTCCCCTCAGTGAAGGACCCGCTACGATATCGAGCCATTAGTGACTTTGATCAGAGAGAGTCGGGTGTGAAGGGAGAAGCGAAGTGAAGCAGCTGTGCTGACAGAACACACGTCTGTATTTCACACTGATAATTGAACACATCTGGATTCTAAAATGTCACGTCCGGACTTTAATGATGACCCGTGAACATATGACATTGTATTGGAAGTTGAAATGATGACGGAATTTAACATTTCAAATGTTAACTTTTTTTATTGAAATGTTGTATTTTTTTGCAATAAATACGTTTTTTGTTGCAATAAATACGTTTTTTTGTATTTTAAGAGTTGATTTATATATATATATATATATATATATATATATATATATATATGTATATATATATAATTTAATTTAAAAAAGGACATTTTGTTGCACATAGAGTTTGATATTCTGAATCCAATAATTGAAATGAAAATTCTAAATATATATATTTTCAATTAATAGTCTTTTAAATTCAATATATCCATCATGATGAATTGATACGCAAGTAATTCTATGTTGTCAAGTGATCGCTACGGGTTATAAAATATTGCATTTAGAATAAAATTTGAACAGACCAATTAAATTATTAAATGAAAACCAAATAAACAATATTTCTATGAAACAATTGATCCGATCATTCAATATTGTGATGACACTGATATACCTTCACAGAAGTATGGAAACATATCAATGCCATCAAAATGTAAAACTTTTTTCAAACTTTTTTTCAATGTTTTTTAAGCATTGAATTTTTGTTCGGGAAATAATTAAATCCAATACTTGTAATACAACTTTGAATTTGTTTTTTTTAAGTAAATGTTTTAACACAAAGTTTGATGTTTTATTTACAAAAATACAGATACAAAAAATAATCATTTTTTAATTTTGTTTCCTTATTTATTTAATCTTGTCTGGTCTAATGTACTTTAGATTTAATTTTTTATTGAATTTAAAATGAATAAAAAAATATATTGAATTTACAATATGTATTTGTATATGTCGTATGTGTATTATTTGAAATATTGGCAATTGATTGTCAAACTCTATTTTTGAAAAATGCATTAATTTTAGAAAATGTTAAACATTTTTTATTTATTCAATTATTGGAAACAAATTTTACATTTCAATATATACATTATTAAATTAAATCATCCAAAAAAACAACTCAATCCCTTCAAAACTTTAATTCAAATATTCAATATTTAAGACGTTACATTCAACTCAATGTTATAATGGCACTGATGTACTGCCATACATGACTAACACCATTGACTTTTAATGTAAATAATTTGTGTGCCTATATTTACTATAGTAAGGGCATCACAATATATACTAGTGTATGTGGTAATACTTACTTTGTAAACATGTAACATTTTTATTTTCTTGAGACCCAAAAAACGGGCGGAGCTTATGACTAATAAATTGACCCATTGGTTCATTTTCTACCTGGTAGAGGTCGGACAGAAGCAAAACCGGATCTTCACAAACTTTCTTTTCCTCGACCGTGACGTGTCAATCAAGTTGTAAATGTACTGACCAGAAAAAACTGCATAAGTCGAAGATATCAGAAGAATGACGCCTCATCAGATCCTTACCTTGCCGAAGTGTTGGAAATAAAGCCTGACGTCGTCGACCGCGGTGTCGGCCGACAAGCCTCCGACGAACACCTTCTTGGTGCGAGTGACCGTCTGGGGAGCAGAGAGACGGGTCAGCAGGAAAAATGAAACCCTGCTGTAGTTGTGAGTGATGGTCGGCGTGCGGCGGACGGACTTTTATTTCCCTCAAACATTTATTGGTTAATACCGGAGCGGCAGCCGAGCGTATAAATCCTAATAACGAGGAAGTAGAGATGTCGCCGTCAGAAGTTTGAACGGCCGACCGGAGAGCAAGACGTCCTGGAGGCGAGAGTTATGGTCTTCATAACACCAGTGTTGTGCTCAGAGCTTTAATGAAAATACATGCGAGACGGTCAGTACCAGAACTTCACGACTCGCACTTTGTTATTAAAGTGTCGGCAACTGACAAGTTTCCTTTACAAATATCCAGATTAGTCACTTAAATGTCAATATTCCACTTCATAGTTTTGACATGAGACTTGAAACATGGTGAGGGATGGAGAGAGAGAAATGGAGGGATGAAGAGAGAACAATTGGGGAAGAGAAAAGGGTAGATAGAAAGGAGAGAGGGGTTGAGAAAAGGGGGAGAGGAGAGCTTGAGTGAGAGAAATGGGGGAGAATGAGGAGGCAGAGAGAAATGGGGAGAGAGGAAGAGAGGACAAGTGAGGAGGGAAGTGGAGAGAGAGGGGGAGAAATAAGGAGAGAAAAATGGAGGGATGGAGACGACAAGTGAGGAGGGAAGTGGAGAGAGAGAGGGGAGAAGTAAGGAGAGAAAAATGGAGGGATGGAGACGACAAGTGAGAAGGGAAGTGGAGAGAGAGGGGAGAAGTAAGGAGAGAAAAATGGAGGGATGGAGACGACAAGTGAGAAGGGAAGTGGAGAGAGAGGGGAGAAAGAAGGAGAGAAAAATGGGGGGATGGAGAGGAAAAGTGAGGAGGGAAGTGGAGAGAGAGGGGAGAAGTAAGGAGAGAAAAATGGAGGGATGGAGACGACAAGTGAGGAGGGAAGTGGAGAGAGAGAGGGGAGAAGTAAGGAGAGAAAAATGGAGGGATGGAGACGACAAGTGAGAAGGGAAGTGGAGAGAGAGGGGAGAAAGAAGGAGAGAAAAATGGAGGGATGGAGACGACAAGTGAGAAGGGAAGTGGAGAGAGAGGGGAGAAAGAAGGAGAGAAAAATGGGGGGATGGAGACGACAAGTGAGGAGGGAAGTGGAGAGAGAGGGGAGAAAGAAGGAGAGAAAAATGGGGGGTTGGAGAGGAAAAGTGAGGAGGGAAGTGGAGAGAGAGTGGAGAAGTAAGGAGAGAAAAATGGAGGGATGGAGAGGACAAGTGAGGAGGGAAGTGGGGAGAGAGGGGAGAAGTAAGGAGAGAAAAATGGAGGGATGGAGAGGACAAGTGAGGAGGGAAGTGGAGAGAGAGGGGAGAAGTAAGGAGAGAAAATGGAGGGATGGAGAGGAAAAGTGAGGAGGGAAGTGGAGACAGAGGGGAGAAAGAAGGAGAGAAAAATGGGGGGTTGGAGAGGAAAAGTGAGGAGGGAAGTGGAGAGAGAGGGGACAAGTAAGGAGAGAAAAATGGAGGGATGGAGACGACAAGTGAGAAGGGAAGTGGAGAGAGAGGGGAGAAGTAAGGAGAGAAAAATGGAGGGATGGAGACGACAAGTGAGAAGGGAAGTGGAGAGAGAGGGGAGAAGTAAGGAGAGAAAAATGGAGGGTTGGAGAGGAAAAGTGAGGAGGGAAGTGGAGAGAGAGGGGAGAAGTAAGGAGAGAAAAATGGAGGGATGGAGACGACAAGTGAGAAGGGAAGTGGAGAGAGAGGGGAGAAGTAAGGAGAGAAAAATGGAGGGATGGAGACGACAAGTGAGAAGGGAAGTGGAGAGAGAGGGGAGAAGTAAGGAGAGAAAAATGGAGGGATGGAGAGGAAAAGTGAGGAGGGAAGTGGAGAGAGAGGGGAGAAGTAAGGAGAGAAAAATGGAGGGATGGAGATGACAAGTGAGGAGGGAAGTGGAGAAAGAGGGGAGAAGTAAGGAGAGAAAAATGGAGGGATGGAGAGGACAAGTGAGGAAGTGGAGAGAGAGGGGAGAAGTAAGGAGAGAAAAATGGAGGGATGGAGAGGACAAGTGATGAGGGAAATGGAGAGAGAGGGGAGAAGTAAGGAGAGAAAAATGGAGGGATGGAGAGGACAAGTGAGGAGGGAAGTGGAGAGAGAGGGGAGAAGTAAGGAGAGAAAAATGGAGTGATGGAGACGACAAGTGAGGAGGGAAGTGGAGAGAGAGGGGAGAAGTAAGGAGAGAAAAATGGAGGGATGGAGACGACAAGTGAGGAGGGAAGTGGAGAGAGAGGGGAGAAGTAAGGAGAGAAAAATGTGGGGATGGAGAGGACAAGTGAGGAGGGAAGTGGAGAGAGAGGGGAGAAGTAAGGAGAGAAAAATGGAGGGATGGAGAGGACAAGTGAGGAGGGAAGTGGAGAGAGAGGGGAGAAGTAAGGAGAGAAAAATGGAGTGATGGAGAGGACAAGTGAGGAGGGAAGTGGAGAGAGAGGGGAGAAGTAAGGAGAGAAAAATGGAGGGATGGAGACGACAAGTGAGGAGGGAAGTGGAGAGAGAGGGGAGAAGTAAGGAGAGAAAAATGGAGGGATGGAGACGACAAGTGAGGAGGGAAGTGGAGAGAGAGGGGAGAAGTAAGGAGAGAAAAATGGAGGGATGGAGACGACAAGTGAGGAGGGAAGTGGAGAGAGAGGGGAGAAGTAAGGAGAGAAAAATGGAGGGATGGAGAGGACAAGTGAGGAGGGAAGTGGAGAGAGAGGGGAGAAGTAAGGAGAGAAAAATGGAGTGATGGAGAGGACAAGTGAGGAGGGAAGTGGAGAGAGAGGGGAGAAGTAAGGAGAGAAAAATGGGGGGATGGAGACGACAAGTGAGGAGGGAAGTGGAGAGAGAGGGGAGAAGTAAGGAGAGAAAAATGGAGGGATGGAGACGACAAGTGAGGAGGGAAGTGGAGAGAGAGGGGAGAAGTAAGGAGAGAAAAATGGAGGGATGGAGAGGACAAGTGATGAGGGAAATGGAGAGAGAGGGGAGAAGTAAGGAGAGAAAAATGGAGGGATGGAGAGGACAAGTGAGGAGGGAAGTGGAGAGAGAGGGGAGAAGTAAGGAGAGAAAAATGGAGTGATGGAGAGGACAAGTGAGGAGGGAAGTGGAGAGAGAGGGGAGAAGTAAGGAGAGAAAAATGGGGGGATGGAGAGGACAAGTGAGGAGGGAAGTGGAGAGAGAGGGGAGAAGTAAGGAGAGAAAAATGGGGGGGTAGTAGGTGAGGAGAGATATGGGGGAGAAAGAGAGGAATGGGTGAGAGGAGAGGTTTAGTGAGAGAAATGGGGGAGAAGGAGGAGATAGAGAGGAATGGGGATAGGGGAAGGCCATAGCGGAGAGGGGGAGAGATAAAGAGAGAGAAATGGTTGAGAGGAGAGCTTGAGTGGGAGAAATGGGGGAGAAAAGAGAGAAAGTGAGGAATGAGGAGAGACTAAGAAAGGGATGGGGTAAGGGGGAGAAATGATGGGAGAAGGAAAGAGAGGGAGAAATAGTGGAGAGATATGGGAAAGGACAGGAGAGAGGGAGATACATGGGGGAGGAAAGGGAGAAAGTGAGGAACGAGGAGATATGAAGAGAGAAAAATGGGGGAGAGGGAATTCGAGAGAAATGGTGTAAGGGGGGAAATGATGGGAGAAGGAGAGAGAGGGAGAAGTTGTGGAGAGATATGGGGGAGAGGAGAGCTTGAGTGGGAGAAATGTGGGAGGCAAAGGGAGAAAGTGAGGAATGAAGAGAGACAAAGAGAGACAAATGGGGGAGAGGAAATGAGAGAGAAATGAAGAGAGCAGTAGGCAATAGGGAAGGGGAGAAATAGAGGAGAAATGATGGGAGAAGGAAAGGAATGGAGAAATAGTAGAGAGATATGGGGGAGGGATGGAGAGAGGGAGAGAAATGGGGGGGAAAGGAGAGCTTGGGGAGTGAGAGAAACGAGGGAGGGATGGAGAGAAATGGTTGAGGGAGATATGGGGGAGAGGGGAGGAGAGAGAAGTGGGGGAGAGGAAGAGAAAGAGAGAAGTGGGGGAGAGGAAATTCAATTGGGGAGAGTGGGAAATGGGGTGAAAGAAATGAGAGAGTGGTGGAGAGAGGGAGAGAAATGGGAGATGGAAGGAGAGAAAGAGAGAGAGAGGTTTGATAAGGTCGGAGGAGAGAAGTAAGAAGCATGAACGAGAAGAATGACTGAACACAAGTAAATGTTTGAAGAGAGAAGAGAAGAATGAAAATATCAATTCAACTCAATGAAGAGCAGGACGGAGTGATTTACAGCAGCAGGTCTGTGTGATGCTGATAATGCTGCAGGACAATGATGTGGAACCAAGAAGGTTATTTCTGCTCCAGCAGCAAAGGTGACCCGTCAGGGACGGACCTCCAGTACGACCAGGACACGCTCGGCTTATCTGTCCTGATAACAAGGGAGTTATGTAGGCGGACGACTCGCTGCACAACACACTGCAGGTGTAACAATGACGCCATCAATGGATCTCTGGGATAAGTACTTGAATCATCACATGATTCATTCTAAGTATGTGTCTCTGGCTATTATTGTTGGTCATATTCTGTGTAGTTCTACGGAGACTCATGAATGCAGTTTTTAAATCTTGTAATATCAGCTCCACCAAATATTTGTATCTTCAGGTATTGTAATGTTTAGATATTTGTATCATGAAGAATTCATATCTTGAGATATTCGTATTTTCAGATATTTGTATTTTGAGATATCCGTATTTTGAGATATTAGTATTTGAATAAATGCGTATTTTAAGATATTTGTATTTTGTGATATTTTTATTTTAAGATATTCGTATTTTAAGATATTTGTATCTTGAGGTAGCCGTATTTTGAGTTTTTCGTAAGTAGACATATTCATATCTTGAGATATTTGTATTTTGAGATATTTGTATCTTGAGGTATTTGTATCTTGAGATATTCATATTTTGTGATATTTGTATCTTGAGATATTTGTATCTTGAGATATTCGTATCTTGAGATATTTAGATCTTTTGAAATTCCTATTTTGAGAAATTTGGATGTTCAGATATTTGTATCTTAAAGTATTCGTATCTTGAGGTATTTGTATCTTATTATGCTCATAATATTCAAGATATAAACATCTTGGGATATAAATATCTCAAGATATGAATATCTCAAGATATTTGTATCTTGAAGTATTCGTATCTTGAGATATTTGTATCTTATGTTCATATTCAAGATATAAACATCTTGAGATATTTGTGTCTTAAAATAGTCATACCTCATGATATTTGTATCTTGAGATATTTGTACCTTGTGATATTTGTATCTTTAGATATTTGTACCACGTGATATTTGTATCTTGAGATATTTGTACCTTATGATACTTGTATCTTTAGATATTTGCATCTCTTAATATTTGTATCTTTGGATATTTGTACCTTGTGATATTTGTATCTTGAGATATTTGTATTTTGAGATATTCGTACTTTCTCGGTATTTGTATCTTTAGATATTTGTACCTCGTGATATTTGTATCTTGAAATATTTTTACTTTGTGATGTTTTTATCTTTAGATATTTGTACCACATGATATTTGTATCTTGAGATATTCGTACCTCGTGATATTGTATGTTAGTTTCCTCTCTTTTCACCCAGTCTTCTTTGAGTACTTCTTTCCAGTAGGAGTATAAGAAAATATCATGTTTCATTTTCACTATAGTTCTTTTACTGTTTATATTTCAATAAAGAGTGTGTAAAATCACTACATTTGTTTTTAGTTACAACTCGCATGCAACTATTCACTGCATTTGTTAATTTTTGTGTTACAATTAAACTTCCAGCCACTAGAGGAAGCTGAAGGTACAAAGAAATCCTGCGAGATCTCGGCAAAGACTGAGGACGAGAGGATACAGTCAACTCCAGCAGCTTTTTAAGCTGTTGTGTGGACTGTTTATTTCACTTTATTTTTGAAACCAAACATTTTCATTTCCACTTCGACGTGTGAAGCCACCGATAGAAACACACACCCTTTGTCGTGTTGTCGACACAAACGGGAGACGGTGACACAGCTGTTTAGCCCGAAGGCTCGGCAGCTGCCGCGGTGACTTTGTCTCGGGCAGGTGAGACCATTGGGACGACACAAGGACGTGCAAGACAAACTTCACATCTTCGCGAACAATAAACCAAACACACACACACACACACAACAATGTCGAAGAATAAAACGTACACATCGAGTGTGTAAAAGTTGCGCATTGATTCTATGCTGTATTGGATTTGTTATCTAGTATGTGAGACAATTTGTCAATTCAACATAAACATTTTTAATATAAAATCTTTAATACTAAAGTTTTAATATACATATATATATATATATATATATATATATATATCTGGTCTCTCAGACAAGGAGATGGGGAAAACCGTCCTTCAACAACTACCAGAGGGGATCTCCAAGAATGACTAAAGCCAGCTGCCGGGGAAGCATAAGGTCTGGTGTTACCACTGCACCCTGTACCCGAGGGTGACGTGGCTTCTGAAACTGTGCGAAGTCACCTCATCCACCGTGAGCCGAATGGAGGCGAGAGCCAACACCTTCGTCCGCAAAATGGCTCGGCCTGCCAAGGTGCTTCTCGGCAGCTGGCCTGTACGGATGGAACTCACTCCAGCTACCCTTGAAATCAGGCAAGGCTTGTGATGGAGTTTAAGGACTCATCTGACAGTTACTGATGCAGATGCCAGAGTGGAGACTCGAAGAAGATGGAGAGCGAAGTGCAGAAGGTGATGGGAAGGCTGCAACACTAAGAGGTAGTGGGCCATGGTCCAAACAGGGAGGAACCCACCAATGGAGCAACCCACCAATCCAATGGTCCAAGGCAAGCGGGAAAGAGTGGAAAGATCTTGAGCAGGAGGAGCTTGGGGTGAAGTCTGTAGGACAAGGGCAGCAGAGGCGGTGGACAACCTAGCAAAGGTGTCACGAGCCGAGTGGTCAACTGGGCAGATTTTTGGAAACTGCCACAGGCTCAACTCAGTGTCCTTATTAGGGCAACATATGACAAACCCTCACGAGCCCTAAAAACCTCAACCAATGGCTTGGGACAGAGCAATGTGACCTTTTGCGGGACCATCAACGTCTCTCTCCGGCATGTTCTGTCGGGCCGCAAAACAGCACTGACACAAGGTCGGTTCAGATGGCGGCACGACCAAGTGTCCAAGAAGCTGGCGGAGGTACTGGAGAATATTTCAGCAGGAGGCAAACAACCAAACTCCATCACAGAGCCAAGGCAGGATCATCTTACTCAGGCAGGGGGAACCTGCAATGCAGACCAGCAAGAGACCACCCGTCAAGCTATTAACACCAGGAGCGGCATGGAAGTTGGACGTTGACCCTAGGTAGGCAGCTCCAATTTTCACAAGAGATCTGCAGCACTACCTTAACACCAGATGTAGTGCTTTGGTCTGCAGCCTTGAGATCAGCAACACTGATCGAGTTGACAGTTCCATGGGAGGAGGGACTGGAAGGGGCCTATGAAAGGAAGAAGGCCAAGTGTGCAGACCTGGTTGAAGAATGCAGGGAAATTGGTTCGAGTACGAGGCTGTACCCGATTGAGGTGGGGGGCCAGAGGCTTCGTGGGCAGATCAACGTCACGCCTGCTCAAAGACCTGGAGACCAAAGAGCTATCTGAGGAATCCGAAAAAGCAAGCCACTGGCTCTGGCTGAAAAGGTGTGACAAAGTTTGGGGAGCACATGGTATCTAACTGGGTTTTTGCCGCAGGGGGGGTGTCAAGGAGACGTCCCTGTGCACTGCCCTGCCACCAGGAGATGTTCTGGAATAAAGGGGCGAAATGTCAATGACCGGTGCTCCCCAGCTGAAGAACCTGGGGCAATAACCTTGAAGTTTAAGGTCAGGCTTCGGCCTGGCTAAGGGTTAAGGACGCCCTTGCCATGCACGGTCCACCACGGGCACCGTTGGAGGTGCGACAGGTTTAGGACCAGCAGGAAGACCACAGTCCTGTAATATGTAATTAATATTGAATTTAAAACCATTTTAACTACAATTTCAAACTCTATGTGTAATAAAATCCATTCATTTAAAAAAAAAAAGGATTTTCTTTTTTTTTTGCTCCATTATTTAAAAACAAAAAATTAAACATTTATCATAGAAATTATTAAAATAAAGACAATTTAATGCTTAGAAGAGAAACAACAGTTTTAACAAGTTTAAACATTTTAATGTAAACATTTCTGATCGAACTGATGGAAAGAAAAACAAGATACGTACGAGCGACGGTAGAAATATTATAGCTTTAATGGAATGTAAAGATAAAAGCAATATAAATAATATTATTTTATTTTATTTCTCTCACAGCATCTGAAAATCTTGTAAATGTTTGTTTTACTTTGTAATACAACATAATTATTTTGATGTAAAATTAACATGCACAATTCACTACATTGTTAATTTTTGTGTTACAAGTAAACTTCCGGCCACTAGAGGGAGTTATAGAAACGAAGAAATCCTGCGAGATCTCGGCATTTTAATGTATTTTTAAGCCACATAGTAAAGATTTCTCATCATGAATCATTGTAAAAACAATGTACGACTGAAATACATTTACTTTGACTAAATATATTTGTTGTTTTCTCGAGAAGTTTCTCAATTAAAAAAAATATTTTAAATTCATAGAACTAGTCCAGATGAATGAAGAATATACTCTTGGAATACAGATTAAGAACATGATAGAAATATCACAGGTTGTGTAGTTGGACTGCCTCACAACAAGAAGGTTGCTGGTTCGCTTCCATCATAATCTGTAGGAGTGTGTGTGTGTGTGTGTGTGTGCGACCCTGAAGAGTGAAATAAAAGGGAATATTTGAAAGATATAAAAAAGAACTAAACCCTCCTCAACAACACTGCTGTGTAGCCGCCTCACATATCCTCACATCTCCTCCCATCTGGCCGCTTGTTTCCAGCTCTTAACGTCAGATGGCGACAAGAGAATAAAAAGAAAAGAAGGAGAAAAGAAAACCTAGTCGGACAGAATCGGGGGATTTGATGCAACACAGCTTTGTGTAGCCATTGTTCACATGAGGGTTCATCGAGAGGTTTTTTACGTCTGGTTATTTCTAGAATAAGAACTTGCATAAGAGAATTTTGTTTGAAATTATAAATACTACAAATGCTTCACTAATAACCCTAAATAATTAGGGCAACTAAGTTTGACCTTCAGTTTCGATATATTCGGATCACAATACACTATACTTCGATGCACTGGCGTAATTTTTCGTTACAACTTCAGGGTTCACTGAGTTCTAGTGACATCTTGTGATTGTTCAAATCTCTTTTGGTTGGATTATTAGAACTGATGTCCAAAAAAATTGTCTTTAAAAGTAGCTGGAGTCGACTGCATCCTCTCGTCCTCAGTCATCTTTGGGATCTCGTGAGATTTCATCTTTCCTTTAGTTGCGGAGGACATAAATAAATGCTGCAATTTTAATTGTAACACAAAAATTAACAAATGCCCTGAATATTTGCATGATAATTGTAAATTAAAAAATCGATTTGTTTATTTCTATCTAGCTATCCATCCATCCATCCATCCATCCATCCATCCATCCATCCATCCATCCATCCATAAAACAATTCAATTTTATTTACAATTAACATGTAAATATTCACTGCATTTTTATATAAATATATTCATATATACAGTATATACTGTATATATATATATATATATATATTAAAAAATATATATATACTGTATATATATATATATATAGTTTGTACAGTGCTGTTGAATATAGATATAGTATGGTTGGGAGAAAATAAATCTATATACATCGGAGTATTGTTTTGTTTTTTCGCATGCAAAAATCAACTCTCAAACCTTTGATACATAAGTTAAATAAATAAAAATACTCTTGTTCTCTTTCAGAATACATAAAATATTGTTGTTAATTTTCAGGGTCAATGACAGGAGTGACAAGGTAAAAGTACAGTGTGTGTTTTTGTGTATTTGCTTCTCGCCCTTTCATTTGTTTATCACATCCTCGGGACGTTCAAGGCACAAAAATAACGACGTCCTTTAATAAAGGACACGTATCTGGCGGGACTTTAACTGCCATTCGTCCAGTGAGGCCTGAGAATAAAGACAAGGACGTTTGTTTGGACAATTAGCCTCGTTCAACTCTCATGGAAGATTATTTGATAAAGGACTCAAACTGGTTGTTAATGCAAAAAAGTAACAGTGAAATCTGAATATTTAGTGGTTAAATTTAAAATTTAAAATGTTACATTCTTTATTTCATTTAAATACCATTTTAAAGCATTAAATTATTTTCTGAATTGGAATAGTTTCTATATTAAAAAGGTGTCATTTGATTTTATTGAATATTGAAGAATGAAACGTTTTTATATATTAAAGAGAATCTTTTTTTTAATCATTTTATTTAAAAATGTCAAACTTTCAACATAAATTAAAACAAAAATACACAAAGAGTTTGCTATAGAATTTTTGAAAATACATTTTCTAAAATCAGTATTCTTTACGTTTTCTGGCTTTTAATTTCAATATAAATGTCGTCGCTATCATACCAACTTTTTTTTAATTCAGTTTAAAAATGCTAAAAACCTTTTTTAATTCAATGTAGAAAATAAAAAGACTTATTGGAAGTAGAATATCAAACTGTTTTACTTAATTCTTTACAACAAAAAAAAACAAATTCAACTTAAATAAATGTAATGGTTTAAAAAACGTTCAACATTTCAATGTTGAATTCACTCAGTTTTCTGATGGCGATGAATAAAAAATAAAATGAGTTCCTTACGTATTTATTCATTCGTTCAATCCTTTGCTGGATGAATTTTCCGATCTCTGAAGAGTAAATAACATAATGCGAGCTCAGGCGGTTCGTTGATGTGGTTTGTGTACGTTAAGTGACTGCGGGGGTGCGAGTGCAGGTCGTGGACGAGGATGATGTGCGTCAACGTGTCGGTCTCTAGTGTGTTTGTGTGTGTGTGTGTGTGTGTGTGTGTGTGTGTGTGATGAAGTGTCTCTACCTGTGCTCACGCCGACACCCACGAGCCCAAAAAACAAATGTCTTTGTGGTATCCTTTGTGTTATCTTCAAGGTGATCAACCTCCCTGGCTTCCATAAATACATATGCAGTGGTGGAGGTCGTTCACCTTGACCCTGAGATAGCACAAGGGATACCACAAACACATTTGTTTTTGGGCCTTTGGATCAACTTGACCCTGCGATAACACAAGGGATAAGGGTTCTGAGTTCAGTATTCTCTCCAAGTGTGTTTGGAACAACCTAGGGTGCTGGGAACCGCATAGGAGTTTAAGAAAATATCGATACACAAAAATTAGATTTTTGTACCAATTTTCAAAAGCCCTGTATAATTTTTAATTTTTTTTCAATCTAAATGCTAAAAATCACGCTATTAGAACATTTTTTATGTTGCAATTAAACTTTGAGCCACTAGATGGAAGCATTCATGACGCCCCCCAAAGTTAAAGGAACAATGGAATCCCGGGCGATGACTGACGACGAGAGGATACAGTGACTCCAGCAGCGTTTTAAAGCTGATGTTTGGACATATTTTTGGTTTTTAAAACAGACTAAATCAGTAACGACTTCGTCAAGAGTCATGTGGTCTTAAATTCTGCAACACCAGAGTCAAGTACTCGACAATACTACACATATATACTTATTACTACAGTATCACTTTATATTGTATTGTTGACCCTGTACTTATACTCACTCCCAGTAACGCATCTCAGCTGCCAGGTTGTGTCTGATGCGTGTAAATCAGGAACATTTTTTAAAAGAAAGTTGATTTTCTCCAGACTCTCCAGACTCTTTTGAGTTCTATTCCCTTCTCTGTGATTCTGGCTCCTGGTCGGCCAGTGATCCCTCACTTGTGAAAACACTGAGTCTAAATTTAGCAGCAGATTCATCATGCAGCAGGAAAGGACAGAAGAGAAACTTCACTTCCTGCTCAAACTCCATGAGTCGGCAAGTGTGATGTAGAAGATGGTGTTTGTTGTATTGATGATCTCGGATCAACAGGATGAGTTTTAACGACTTATTTTTGACGCTGATCATCAAATGCAAAATTTAACCAGTGACTAATAGATTTTCAACAAACGACAACAGATCTTACCTTGAGCTGAGCTCGTCTGGGAAAAGCAACTTTTGGATCAATCTGTTGGAGGAAGATATGGTTCTGATGAAACACTTGACAA
The DNA here is from genome assembly GCF_982586985.1 of Callionymus lyra. Lineage (NCBI taxonomy): Eukaryota > Metazoa > Chordata > Actinopteri > Syngnathiformes > Callionymidae > Callionymus > Callionymus lyra. The sequence goes on along the minus strand of NC_141824.1, from coordinate 12,603,718 downwards.
TTGTTGGATCAAAGAATAGAATTGTTTGATTATAGTTTAAAATTGTTGGATTATAGTTGAAAATTGTTTGATTATAGTTAAAAATTGTTTGATAAAGTTAAAAAATTGTTGGATTAAAGTTAGAAAATTGTTTGATTATAGTTAAAAATTGTTTGATAAAGTTAAAAAATTGTTGGATTAAAGTTAGAAAATTGTTTGATTATAGTTGAAAATTGTTTGATTAAAGTTGAAAATTGTTTGATTATAGTTGAAAATTGTTTGATTATAGTTGAAAATTGTTTGATTATAGTTGAAAATTGTTTGATTAAAGTTGAAAATTGTTTGATTATAGTTGAAAATTGTTTGATTATAGTTGAAAATTGTTTGATTATAGTTGAAAATTGTTTGATTAAAGTTGAAAATTGTTTGATTATAGTTGAAAATTGTTTGATTATAGTTAAAAATTGTTGGATTATAGTTGAAAATTGTTTGATTAAAGTTGAAAATTGTTTGATTATAGTTGAAAATTGTTTGATTATCGTTTAAAATTGTTTGATTATAGTTGAAAATTGTTTGATTATAGTTGAAAATTGTTAGATTAAAGTTAGAAAATTGTTTGATTATAGTTGAAAATTGTTAGATTAAAGTTAGAAAATTGTTTGATTATAGTTGAAAATTGTTTGATTATAGATACAAATTGTTTGATTAAAGTTAAAAATTGTTGGATTACAGTTGAAAATTGTTTGATTATAGTGGAAAATTGTTTGATTATAGTTGAAAATTGTTTGATTATAGTGGAAAATTGTTTGATTACAGTTGAAAATAGTTTAACAGTTAAAAAGGTGGTATTATTACAACATGTACTTACTGTTTTACAGTCCAACTCGTGGTGAGGCTGAGCTAAGACTTTATAAACACTGGCAGAATCCATGAACGTGATGAAGCCGAAGCCCCTGAAGACAAAAATAAAATAAATGCAAAATAATGATTCTAAGAAAGACGAACAAAAAAGATTAACTTGTCATCATATTATTATATAATAATAAAATAGTGTTAGAATGGTTGTGTGTAAATTATAATAAATAATATTTAAAGCCTTTTTCTGGGTAACTACTTAAATATGTGTACTTTGTTTATCAAAAACAACAAGTGGAAAATCATTTTAACAAAACATTTCCTCCTACACATCGTCTGGAACAAGTCCTTACCTTGAGCGCTTGGTTGTTGGGTCTTTCATCACCATACATTCTTGGACTTCCCCAAAAGCGTTGAAATAATCTCGAAGGCCGTCTGTGAAGGAAAGAGTTTCACGTTAAGTCTACGTTGATAACGTGAACAAAAGACCAACTTATCTCAGAGTAGAGGTTACAAAATGTTACTTTCGTCTTGCTCAAGGGCACAAGAGACTCACACACACGTGCTCACAAACACAAGAGACTCACACACACGTGCTCACAAGCAAAACAGACACACACTTATACACATACACACAAACACACACATAAACACACACGCACAAACACAACAGACACACACAAAAACACGCACAAACACACACTTAAACATAAACAAACACAAACATACACACACAAAAACAACAAACACACGCAAACATGCATATACACACACATGCACAGACACACAAACACAAAATACACACGCAGATACACACACAAACATACAGGCACATGCAGACACACACAAACCCACACGAAAATCCACACACACGCTTAAACACACACATAAACAGAAAAACACACGCAGATACACATAAAAACACACACAAAAACACTCACACACAAACAAACACACACAAACACACACATGAAAACACACAAGCATCAAACACATACATACACACTCAGATGCACACACTCACACACAGACAAACAAACACAAACTCACACACATACACGTACACAAACACACGCACTCACACGTAGACAAACAAACACACACTCACACACATTGACAAACAAACACACACTCACACACATACACAAACACAAACGCATGCACTCACACGTAGACAAACAAACACACACTCACACACATTGACAAACGCATGCACACAAACACACACACTCATACATAGACAAACAAACACACACATACTCACACATAGACAAACAAAAACACACGTACACAAACACACACTCACACACATACACAAACACAGAAACACACAGGTTGATGATCCATTACCTGGTGAAGTTTGCCAACTAAGTCCTCCGATAAACATTTTCCTGACAACAACCAACAGTGTTAGTAGTTTTAATAATTCATATCTAATTAAAATGATGTATATATTTAAAAACAACATATATAATTATAGTGATGTATACATTTAAAAACACATAATTTACAAATTCATTATAGTAATGTATACATTTAAAAACAACATATATACTGTAATTATAGTGATGTATACATTTAAAAACACATATATAATTACAGTGAAGTATGTATTTAAAAACACATATATAATTATAGTGATGTATGTATTTATAAACAAGATACATAATTATAGTGATGTATGTATTTAAAAACACATATATAATTATAGTGATGTATGTATTTAAAAACAACATATATAATTACAGTGATGTATGTATTTAAAAACACATATATAATTATAGTGATGTATGTATTTAAAAACAACATATATAATTACAGTGAAGTATGTATTTAAAAACACATATATAATTATAGTGATGTATGTATTTATAAACAACATATATAATTATAGTGATGTATGTATTTATAAACAACATATATAATTATAGTGATGTATACATTTAAAAACAACATATATAATTATAGTGATGTATGTATTTAAAAACAACATACATAATTATAGTGATGTATACATTAAAAACAACATACATAATTATAGTGATGTATACATTAAAAAACAACATATATAATTACAGTGAAGTATGTATTTAAAAACACATATATAATTATAGTGATGTATGTATTTATAAACAAGATACATAATTATAGTGATGTATGTATTTAAAAACACATATATAATTATAGTGATGTATGTATTTAAAAACAACATATATAATTACAGTGATGTATGTATTTAAAAACACATATATAATTATAGTGATGTATGTATTTAAAAACAACATATATAATTACAGTGAAGTATGTATTTAAAAACACATATATAATTATAGTGATGTATGTATTTATAAACAACATATATAATTATAGTGATGTATGTATTTATAAACAACATATATAATTATAGTGATGTATACATTTAAAAACAACATATATAATTATAGTGATGTATGTATTTAAAAACAACATACATAATTATAGTGATGTATACATTAAAAACAACATACATAATTATAGTGATGTATACATTAAAAAACAACATATATAATTACAGTGATGTATGTATTTAAAAACAACATATATAATTATAGTGATGTATGTATTTAAAAACACATATATAATTACAGTGATGTATGTGTTTAAAAACACATATATAACTATAGTGATGTATGTATTTAAAAACAACATATATAATTATAGTGATGTATGTATTTAAACACAACATATATAATAATAGTGATGTATGTATTTAAAAACACATATATAATTATAGTGATGCATGCATTTAAAAACAACATACATAATTATAGTGATGTATACATTTAAAAACAACATATATAATTATAGTGATGCATGCATTTAAAAACAACATACATAATTATAGTGATGTATACATTTAAAAACAACATATATAATTATAGTGATGCATGCATTTAAAAACAACATATATAATTATAGTGATGCATGCATTTAAAAACAACATACATAATTATAGTGATGTATACATTTAAAAACAACATATATAATTATAGTGATGCATGCATTTAAAAACAACATACATAATTATAGTGATGTATACATTAAAAAACGACATATATAATTATAGTGATGTATACATTAAAAAACAACATATATAATTACAGTGATGTATGTATTTAAAAACACATATATAATTATACTGATGTATGTATTTAAGAACAACATCCTCCATAACAAACATCATTGTGATTTTCTCTTGATATTGCAGGTGAAGAAGAAGCAGCAAAGATGTCAAAGTCACTTTGACTCAAACATGTCGTACCTCGGGTCACGCTGTGGATCACAAGGACTCTCCGTCAGTCGGCTCTCCTGCTCCTCCATGTTGCGAGTCACAGGCGTGTGTGTTCGCGGGAGAACGACGACTTCAGCTCCACACGCCTGGTTCTGCTCGTCCTCCTCCCCCGTCCACACTGATGATAGTCCCGCCCCCTGTGTCCTGTCACGCCGGGTCTGGAGCTTCACTTCACGTCCTTCACGCAGCAGCATCTGGAGGAGCTGAAGGGGGCGCTAACAGTTCTACTGTGATACTGTAGTAACAAGTATATATGTGTAGTATTGTCGAGTACTTGACTCTGGTGTTGTAGAATTTACAGACCACATGACTCTTGACGAAGTCGTAACTACTTTCATTTGTTTTTTGACCAAAATATGTCCAAACATCAGCTTTAAAAGCTGCTGGAGTCAATGTATCCTCTTGTCCCCAGTCATCGCCGGGATCTTGTTTCTTTAGCCGCAGGGTACGTAATGACTGCCGCGATCTAGTGGCGGGATGTTTAATTGCAACACAAAAAATGAACAAATGCCGTGATAATTTGCACGTTTGTTGTATATTTAAAAAATCGAATTTTTATATATTACACAAATGATTTAATATTAATAATTAATATAGATCTATAATTAAAATAAAATATTCAAAAGCCAAATTAATTAAATAAGGATATGCAAATATGTATCTATTGAAATACAAACCATAAAACAACTATGAAATATATAAATTATAATTTGAATACCAAAAAAATTAAAAATAGTAATCGTGACATTCTATAATTATTAAATATTCTATATATAATATCATTATTAATATCGATACAGTATTGTGAAAAAAATGATCGCAATATTTTAAGTATTACTATAGACTTGCTGAAAACTAAAGTACTGCTTGTATGTATGTATAAATAGAAGAATGTTATGATGAACACACACGTTATTGAAATTTAAACCACGAAGAAAAAAAAGAATCTAATCATTCAAATCCATTAAAGTACATTTCAAATTGTAATTTTCTTAAACAAAATCAATAGGGCTGTTGAATATTGATACAGTATTGTGAAAAAAAATACTTGTATTAAAATGTACTGATATTTTCTTGCAACACTTGTATTATATAAAAACATATATTTTTAGTTTTTACCCCTTGTGTTGTATCTGGGTCAAGGTGACCCGAAGGCCCGAAAACAAATAGGTTTGTGGTATGCCTTGTGTTGTCTCAAGGTCAAGGTGACCCAAAGGCCTGAAAACAAATGTGTTTGTGGTATCCCTTGTGTTGTCTTTGGCTTCCAGAAATAAAAATACAGTGGTGGAGGTCGTTGACCTTGACCCGGAGACAGCACAAGGGATACCACAAACACATTTGTCTTCGGGCCTCAGCGTCACCTTGACCCTGAGACAACACGAGGGATACCAAAAACACATGCCGTGTCATTGGAAAGAATATTTATTATTTTGTTTATTTTTCTCAAAACTCATGGTGTTTCCTGCTATAATATATCTCTTAAAAAATGTCTTGTTGCGTTTTTAATTTTGACAAATGTGTATTTATTTAACAGTTTTGTATTTTAAATGAAAAAAATGTCACTAGATTCAGGAATGAATTGTACAACATGTATTTATTCAAGTATTGCCCTTGTATTCTTCAAACATGTGTCAAACATGGATAATGTGGACGAACGACTCATAAACGAGGACATAATTATTGATAACAAACATGCAGCATGCAGAGGATTTTCTTATCTATACAAATAAAATCACTTCCACACGAGTAATTACGGTGTAGAAATTGTATAAATAATATCCATAAATATTGGTCCCGGACACTGTGTGTCAAAGGAATGTCAAGAAAGTGAAGCGAAGGATGATGGAGGAGAAGAAGGAGGAGGAGGAGGAGGAGAGGCACTGAGGCAGTGGAGACGTCCTTCGTCATTTCTGTAGAATGAACTGGTCGATGAACTCGTTCTGTTCCGACTCCACTTTGGACAAAGCTTCGTACTCGATCCGATATCTGATGACAAAATCAATTCAACAATTAAATAAAAACATTTGGAAAAAAAAAATCTATATAGCCCTTAAACATAATAATAATTGGGAAGTTTTGGGTTCATATTCACCTTTCTAGCTGCATCTTCTTCTCTGCTATAAGCGCTCGCAGCTGCTGCTGTTGAGACTCTCTCTGCTTGGCCACAGACTTCAGCAGGTTTCTTGCTCCGATGGCCTGAAAATTAAATTAAATAAAAATAAAAAGTTAAACCTGGATCGGCAGTTCAGTTCAGCTTTGTCGACATCGTGTGGTCAAAGTTATGTATTACAACTACATCGTATTTTCTCTTGCAAACGTAAAAATAAAGTTCAACTAATTTTCATTTATTGAAACTAAAAAACATACACATGTAAACTCTTCAGTTGCATAAAAAAAAAATCGGTGACGTTTATAAACTTAATCCTGATCAATAATTTGTCCTGCAGCTGGTGGTGAATATTTGTTGGCATTATATTGACATATTCAAGCGTCACAAGAAAGTAAAACATCAGGAGCTGAATTAACGCGACAGAATCACTTTGTCCGTAAATACATCAACTCAGAAGGTGGCTGGTACACTGTGATACTGTAGTAACAAGTATATCTTTGTAGTATTGTCAAGTACTTAACTCTGGTGTTGCAGAATTTACAGACCACATGACTCTTGACGAAGTCGTAACTGCTTTCGTTTGTTTTGAAACCTAAAATATTTCCAAAGATCAGCTTTAAAATCTGCTAGAGTCAAATGTATCCTCTCGTCCTCAGTCGCCACAACAACAACACTTTAGCTTTTATAAAAAATAAAGTCAAAGCTTTTCTGCTTCTACTTTCTTATGTGGCCCTTATAATGTAAAAAGTAGAAAAATCTGTTTAGACTTTTTTTTCTTACAGTTAACAATTGTATTTTTTTCTTTATTTTATATTTTGATGTAAAAAAAAGAAAGTCTCACCTTTAATTTCTCCGTCTCGGTCTCTTTGGCAAGTTCGTCCACCAGCTCAATGAGTCCTCCCACTATTTTCTGGAAATGTCCAATTTCTGCAAAACAAAAGTTTTCATCATATCATGAACTCTCTTCAAAGTAGTAAATATCGTTCCATCGTTTCTTTTTTTAACCTTTTCTTTAGTGAAAGAAGGAATGAAATCTATTTTTTAAATGTGTAATTATTTTTACAAATAAAAGAATGGAATATAAATAAAACTAAAACCGAATTAAGAGAAAAGAGTTGAGTTCCAAAAAGGAGAAGCAAGAAGTAAAAACACTTTTTAAAATATTTCTTTTACCCTTTTCACTCATTCTTTAGTTTCGTACATGAATATACAGAGCAGATCTTCATATAAATATATCATATATAGATGAATATATACACTATTATTATTATCCCTGTAAATACACACCATATACTAACTTAACTACAATACAAACATCAACACTATCCTTTTTCTAGTTTCTTCCTCATCCTCAGTTATCACGCTTCCTCTTCCATATACTTTTATATACAATACATTTTATTTTGTACCTTTTTTTAGACACTTAATATTTGTACTTTCTTTTATTTGCCTCCATAAGTAAAATGTATCGACGACAATCTGGAGATGACACAACTCACAAGGCCAACGATACGATAGATTCTGATACTGTAGTAAGGAGTATATACGAGTAGTATTGTCGAGTACTTGACTCTGGTGTTTTAGTTTCATCATCTCTGGGATCTCACAGGATTTCATTGTTCTTCGGAGGACCTAACGACTGCTGACATCAAATTTAAATTTGCAACACAAAAACTGAACTACTGGCGTGAATATTTGCATTTAGATTGTAGCATTAAAAAAAATTGATACAGGGCTTTTGAATATTGATAAAGCTTTAAAAGGTGATGGAATCCACCGTATCCTCTAGTCCTCAGTCATCGAGTGATTTCTTGTGTTTATTAGCCAGAAGTTTAATTTCCAATCAGAAAAAGGAACAAACCGCTCGAATATTTGTATTTTAATTGTAAATAAAACGTTGATTTTTTTTGATTTTACACACATTTAATTGAAATGTCAAACCATAAAGTAACAATAATACAAATAAAATGTAATTTGAAGCCACACCTTTCAATTTTTGTCTTAGATTATATCCAACATTCCCTGAATGTTTCTTGGTAATTTATTATTTCTTGCTTTGTACATTATTTGCACCGTTTGTAGTTTAACCAGATCCATACTTTTTTTTAAATTATTTATAAATGATGAGTAAATATTCATTCAATTTTTCTAGTATTTGTTCAAATATTTGTGCCTCACAACATAAACCATGAGATCAAGATAGTGATAAGATCAAGTTCACCTACTGTCCACAAACTCCTTGCACTCCTCCTTCAGCTCGGAGGTCTTCTGACTGACCTCCGGGTCCAGAGCCCGCAGCTTGTTGACCTCGTCAAAGTAAAAACCCGCTTCTGCTAAACGCTCGTCCGCCATGACAGCGACGCCGAGCTGGAACGACAGGAAGAGACAAACTTGTTTATAAACGACAAACATCAAAACAGTCACGAGAGATGGAGGAAAAAAAATGTAAATATTGGCTTAGTGATCCATTTATTTTCTGTTACGGCGTTTGTAGCCATTAATACGATTCGAATCATAATCAAAATTCCTAACAATATTAATTTATAGATAACATTATATTTCCGTGGAGCAACATATGCTTCGTGGCAGTCTCGCTGCAGTTACCATAGCTACCGTAAATAAAAAGTTGCTGCTTCCCTGATAAAACCACAAACACTTGCAGGTTTCCATGATCGAAAGATGGCTTTCGCAAGTATAGATCCTCATAGTTTAAAAAAAATGAGATTAATCGTGTTAACTTACGAGGTAGTCAGAGAGACCCGGGAGCCTGTTGTCACTCCACGGACGCCATTTTGGATCCACACTTCCGGTTCGGCGTCGCTGTCAAAATAAAATGTGAGAAGCGACAACCACGCTTAATCATGTTTATTTATTCATTTATTTGTATTTAGTTTTTAAACCTCCTTATACTTTTCATTAGTTCTCTGTCTCAGAATTATGTTGCAATTGTTGATTTCCGGTTTGCCATTAAAAAAAAAACTTTATCTGCTACTACTACTAGAACCGTTATAATTGTACAACCTAAAAGAAGAAGACAACTTAATTTTAATATTCATGTTGAAATAAATAGTAATAGGGAATTAAAGTAAAAGTTAATTTAAGTTATTAATATTTAACTTTCACTATTTTGCAGTTAAATATAATCTAAATTAATATAAATGTATATGTAAATGTATTTTTTGTTGCTTCCCTTTTCACTCACTTGTTATTCCTAGACCTGTATTAAATTTGACTGGGGAATTCTAAAAGTTTATTTTAGAATTATATGACGTAAATGTACTGCTGTCAGTGTGTTGCACAGCACGAACCCCACAATAACAAACATAATGCTTCACAATGTCCTTGACAGAATATGTTACTAGGATAAAAACTATGCATGTTATTAACTGCAAAAGGGAAGGATTATAAGATATAACGGAGCTAAGCCAAAAGCATTTTCGCTGTGGACTTGAATTTAAAAAAAAAAAAGCGAGACGAAATTTGTACTTGTGTATAGTGTTTATTTTAGTAAATATATTTAACGTTATTTTATTTATAATTGTGTCTGTTTATTTTATATTATTACTATTCTATTTTCATTATTATTTTGAATATTTGAATTTTCTATCATTCAATTCAATTTTTCAATTTTTATTTTTCATACGTCTATTGTATGTGTAGTAAAATGTTCCCAATGGGGGAAGAATAAATGTGTATTAATCAAACTAAAACTGATGGTCGTGTTGCAGGTTCACTGTATAGCCACATGGGGGCGGCAGCATGTTTATACCCAATCACCGACGAGCTTTCACGACGATTGACGCAACATTTAAAGAAAAAAAAACACATTTTGGATTTATTGGACGATGACGAACAAGATAATCAAACGTGTCTTGGTTTTTGTTTATTTCTATGATTTAAGTTCTGAGATTAAATTTATATTCTGGCTTCAACTAACACCGTTTTTATTGTATTATTATACCTACAATAAACGTCAAATGACAGCTTTATAATCATCCACGTAAGATAAGCTTCTCTGTCACAACCTCGAGAACGATGTTGGTTCGATTCCCGTTCATTGATTAGAAGGAAGGCAGGTCCACTGCTGACGTCACCACTTCCAGCTGAGCGAGAGAAGGAGGAAACTAAAAAAAAAAAAAAAAAGGGAGAGAGAGAGAAAGAGAGAAAGAGAGAGAAAGGTGGTTCTGGTCTCAGACGACGCCGTGTCGTGCAGCACCGCAGACGAACCCACGGGCAGACCCACGCGGACATGGAGGGCTCGGCGGAGGAAGAACACAAGGAGCGGTTACTATGGAACGTCAAGCGAGAGGTGAGATGCATGACGGTCCCTCCCTGCGTCCAGGATACTCGGTATCAACAGGATGGTTGATCCTGACAGGATCAGTGCTTCTTGGTTCCGTGTGTGATCATGGTTCGGTACCGTTTATCAACATCTAGAAACAAACGGGATTTTGCGGCGAGATCCTGCTGCGCATCGCAACCATCATTGAAAACACGTTTGAAAAAAGATAAATATTGGTTTAATATCGTGATTGATGATGATGATGACGAACGGACAGGAAGAGGAACCCCTGAAAACTCTGATGCCTCCTTCTTCACACCAGGAGTCCAAAGTTGTTTTTTAGACCCTCCTCCTAACATGGTTCCGTGATCTGTGGATGGTGAAGATTCTCTGGGTATTGATGTCAGGTGTGCTTGTGTCTTGTCTTGACTGGCGACCTGTTGAGGGGATTTTATCTTCCACCAAAAAACTGCTGCTCCAAGTTGGCACTGGTTTCAGGTGCACCTGGTCAAGGTGAACGATGCAGGGCTACAGAATATCCTTTGTTTTGTACTACTTCAATTCAATAAACATTTTGTTTTCCATTCATAATACGAATCACATTCAAAAACTAATCCTAAATACTAACTATACTTGCGTTTTCAACATGACTATACTAAGGATGTCAGAAAATATTGATATACTTAAATTTGCGATAATGTTTCTCAAGATCCCATATCGATATTCAACTGCATCGTGTCGATTTCTATTTTTTATTAGTATATTTCAACAGTATGTAACTAAAATAATGTGATATTGCTTTAATTATAATTATTTTTTGATTAACATGCAAATATTCAAGGCTGTTTGTTTATTCTTGGGTTGCAATTAAACCTCCGGCTGTTAGGTGGCAGCATTCATGGCATTCTCCGCATTAAAAGGGACAATGAGGACGAGAGGATACAGTGACTCAGTGATGTTTGGACATAATTTGGTTTCAAAACAAATGAAAGCAGTTCGTCAAGAGTCATGTGGTCTGTAAATTCTGCAACATCAGAGTCAAGTACTCGATAATACTACAAATATATCCTTGTTTCTACAGTATCGCAGTATATAATAATATATCATATTGTTGACCTTGTACTTTGATATGTATCATAATGCTGGATTCTTTCTAATACACAACCCTAGTCTATAACATGTACTCTCTAAAGCAGTGGTTCCCAATTTTTTTTCCAAGGCTCACCACTTTACTTAGTAAAGTATTATATTCACGTAACTACCTTCAGATAAAAAAGTAAAAAGAAATCATATCGTTTGTTTAACTCATTTTCAGTAGTTTACAGATTTATTTATTTGTTAAGTAACTTTGACTGAAAGAACCATCTTGACATATCTCACTTATGTCACCTCAGAAAAAATACTGAAAAATGATTTTTAAATACAAACCTCCTTTTAGACACCAGTTATCAGTAGAACATAAATTATGTCAATGGTTTGTCTTTTTGTGTGGCATGGTAACGAACACCTGACTGACCGGTACAGGTACTTGGACCAGGAGGGTTTTGTCATTAGACGTCTTTTTGTGGATGTCCTTTTCAAGCATGTCCCTGTACCAGCAGATCCTGGATTGAATGAGATAAGTCAAAGGACTAAAATTTCCTGGGCAGCTCAGAATTATTGCCAGTAATGCTAGTAATGTATAACCCAAATACTTTTTAAATCCAACGTACGGCAAACGTTGGATTCAATTTTGAAACAAGAAGGTAAATCAGTCAAAGTTAAATTAATCGACCTTTTTATTTATTATTGTTTTAAGGGCATTAAACCTTGGCTTTATCTTAGGGTCAAGGTGACCCGGAGGCCTGAATACACGACGGAATACAGTGTATTTGCAGCAGCGAAAGGTCGTTCACCTTGACCCAGTGACGACACAAGGGATACCTCAAGCGCATTTGTTTTCCGGTCACCCTGGCATAACACAAGGGTTAAAGATGCAATTTACATTTATTTACTCAAATGTGACGCTATAAAACCTGCAATAGATAAGTTTTAGTTTATGTACAGACACCATATGGTTTGAAAAATCTATACAATTATTTTTTTAACAACTTCGTATGAAACCTGTTCACGTTTCTATCATTGGATCGTCGCTGCGGAAATCTTTTGTATTTGATTCTACTGGTGATATTTGAGTAACTTACACTTCTTGGAGCAGTAGTTGCGAAGCAGATGTCTACGTCCCAGAGTTTAAGAAACAAGCGTCCAACCATCTGTTAGATTTTCAACATATGTCTGTCGGGAAGGCTTTAGTGACAAATGACACATTGTGAACACTAACTCCTCGATGTCTTCTCTGAAGTTGCTGCATGAATTGTTTTTCAATTTTTCCACATTTAGAAAAATCCCTAGAATTCAACGACAGTACAGTACACGCACTATTAAGTATTTTGTTTTCTGCTATTCTTGCTCATGGCTAAGAACAGGTTGAAAACATGTAAAAAATTGAAATCATTGACTCACAATCTCCTAAATCTCAGAGTTGTCTAAAGGAAAAATGTCACCTCGTATTTCAGGGAAGTTTCAATGAGTACTAGTAGTTTTCTAGAAATGTTCACATCTAAGATATCTGAATGGACTACATGTTGCACTGATTTTTTTCAATTTATATTTCTTGCCTAGTTGACTGGAAACACTTGAGAACGGATTCCTTGTTCACAGAAATCATCAACCACAGAGTCAGAGAAAGGTCAAATGGTCGTTTGGTGGATTGTACTGAAGGTCGAATTATCTTCAGACATTGGTTAATAAGATTCAAATTTTGAAACACGAATTTCCAGGAAATGTCTCTTTTCTCTACAGATTTCTTTCAGAGGCACATTAGCTATCTAAGATAAGAAATAGATGTGAGGAAACATTAAAACAAGTGTTTCCTCCCAGTGCAGACTGGTCTTTTATTTTCTTCATTTCCTGCCAGTGAAGAGGCGAGGTTATGACTACTGGGGGAAAAAAGCAATTAGACAATTGAAAACTATTAAAATATACAAGGGAAACATTGTGTGTATCTTAGTGCAGTATTTGACCAAACACAAAAGACCATAAAACTGTATGAATCGCCTGCTTAAATGTTGGTTGGCTACAATAATGGTCCCAATAAGAAAAACCCTGGAAATTCATGTTTTAATTGCTCCTGCGCTTAGTTGGCATTCATTCAGTCTTATTGCTGCTTCCTCCACGCTGTCTTCTCCATCTCGAGTTGTCATAGCAACCAAGCTCCGAGAGTTTTCAGGCGGCCGCAGATGTGACGTGAACATGAGCTGCTTGGCGAGATAATGCTTACAACCACCTTCACGGAAGGTTTTTTTTTTTTTTTAACTTTTTAATTACCAGGACACTGTCTCGTTAAATCCGAACCCTGTCACCCCTGGAAAAGACCAGGTTACTTTAGGTCACACCACCTGTCAATCATCAGACACTCTTGTACCAGGTTATATTTGCAACTCATTCATGAAACACTCACATCTTTATATTTACGAAAAATACATTTTTTCACGCACTGAACGCCTCACCAAACACGTACTCCTCCTCAATCGTTCAAATATATTTCTTCATCTTGACGTCAAATACTGAAAGATTAAAGTCAGATACGTCTATAAAGGTCACTTGAGTTTCTCTTGCGGGTGCTGCAGGGGTCCTACAGAGATCTGCTTTGGCTAAAAATGGCCACAACGAACGGTTCTTTGTCTGGATTAAGATGATTTTTGTTTATTGGCCTTATTCGTCTGCAAAAGGCCAAAAAAGCTGAAAACAGTTTAGCGCTAACTTCTCCCTTTATTACTGCCACAATAAGCAAATTTTCTTCGTCTCTTTCCAAATAATGAAACTAAAATTGGAGCCCTGTAGCTCAAGTATTAGCAAGTTACAGCCTTTTAAAAGTCTTTAGCCTTCTTTTAGCCTTTAGCATCTTTTACGCCATTCTTTCAGAATCCGCTAAATCGGCCGAAAAATGACGGTTGAACCTATTTCAGTCCATGAAAGCTTGTTAAAGGGATGATCAAATATTTACATGGCCTTGGCATTACTTTTGACGGGTTTGTGACCCTTAAATCCCGGGGGCAACGTTGGATACTTGTAGTACTTACTAGTATAAGTATATAAAACAGACATTAGAGGTAAATATGTATGTTTTAAATTAATTTCTTTGAAAGTGTCAAATCATATTCAACCCACTACACTTTACAGTTTGAGCTACACTGTACAGAAGAAAAAAAACTGGGTCCTTGAAGATCACAACAGGCAGAAACCTCGAGCAGAACCAGACTGGGTGTGATTGGATTGGAGGTAGAAAAAAAGACAGGTGAATGGAGAGACCGGGAGAGAAGAGAGAACAGGGTAGAGCAGGGCAGATCAGTCTCAGACGGGGCCATGAAGGAGATCCTGGATCCGAGAGGACCCAATTTCCCAAAGGAGACCTCCAGAGGGATTAATAAAGTCAATCTAATCTAAGGGTGTGCTGTATAAGCGCGGAGATAGGAGGTGGCATCTGCCTTCATTGATGAATACAATAGGACGTCATCAGCATAACGAGTGATAAAAATTGTCTAGTGGATGCTTATAGAGGGTGAAGAGGATTGAGCCAAGAACTGAAACCTTGTGGGACACCATAGCTGACCTTAGATAACGTTGTTATGATTTGACACTTTAAATAGAATCGAATTGAACTAAGATTGACTTGAAAATTAATTCTTGCAGAACATCGCTGACCGTGGTTGACTGTGGTTGTGACCCACAGGTTGGTGTCTCGAGACGAAGCGTCGTGACATTTGTAAAGCTGAAAATAGCTGCAGTCCTCAGGATGTCTGCGAACGACCGAGATCTTTATCTGCTTAAATCAGACCATCAGGGAATAAAAGAACAACGCGTGGTGGTCACAGGACATTGAAGACTACGTGAGTTCGCTCAAGGATACTTTGCTCAATTTTTATTCTGCTCTGCTGGCAAATGTGTCACGACGTCTCTTGAACAATCAGTGAAGTAACTGTTAGGAGTATTTTGTCCAATTTGTGTGTCTTTGAGCAATTCTTTGTGCTTTGTGTGCACTCTGCTTTCCTCCCATAATCATAAGAAGATGGATAAGTGATAATAATTATTAAAAATCAAAAACTAAATTATGTTGCAGGTACCTAGATCTATTTATAATGACAAGTGTTTTATTTTTTATTTCTCTGCACTATACTTTTACATTCAGATTATTTTACGGCGAATAATTAAATACTTTTGCTAGAAAGTAAAAAAAACAGGTAGATGTGTATGTCATAAATGGGTTTAGGATTGTTGAATACAAAACGAATCAATTGTATCAAGAAGTCGTAACAAAACACACCACATTTCTAGTTATTCTGTTGCTTTTGTTACACATTTAAAAATGTAAAATTATCTAATTAATTTTCTATGTAAAGGTATTTGAAAGTCTTTTGTTGTCTTAGAAGTACAAATTGATAAAAGCTCCACTTGTAATTAAGTCCTCAACGAAGCCGAGACCAAGACAAGACCAAGATCAAGACCAGGAACAGGGCCAGGACCAGGACCAAGACAAAACCAAGACCCACACCAACACTAAAACAAACTCCAAGACGAGACCAAGACAAAACCAAGATCACAACGAGACCAATACAGTCTAAGAAAGGACCAGTGCGAAACCAAAACCAAACCAAAAATCGAGACAAGACCAAGACAAAACCGAAAAAATACCAAGACAAGACCAAGACAAAAACCAAGGCCAAGACCATGACTTGTAGTCAAGACCTTTTAAGCCGAGACCAGGACAAGAAGACCAAGACAAGACCTACACCCAGACCAAAACCAAGACGAGACCAACACTCAGACCTACACTAAAACCAACCCAAGGACAAAAACAAAGACAAGACCAAGACCAAGACAAAACCAAGAACAAGACAAAATGAAGACCAAAACAAAAACAAAACTAAGACCAGATCGAGACCAAGACTAGGACCCAGACCAACACCAAGACTTATTCAAGACAGAAACTTTTCCAGTTCAAGAACCAAAAAATAAAATTAAGCAACTAAACAATAACTTGCTGGGGTTTGAAGAACATTATTCTGATCTGGAGAACTACGACCTGACCACATGCATGACTGTGAATAGTCTCACTACAGTATTTGCTGAGTGGCAAGTGGGACAAATATGTATTGGGAGTTTACGTGTTTCAGTGTGTAAAACTTTAAAAACGGATGAATCTATTTTTTAATGTTCTTTTGTTTGTTGCTCGGTCAGGATTTTCAGTCATATTGCTTGTACATGATGAATAAAAGCCTGTATTTATGATTCTTAAGTGGCTTAAATTGTGGATAATAAATGGAGAGGATGTCAAACTTGACCCTGTAGTCACCCGGCAGCTCTGCTAGCGTGTTCCCTCCGCTCTCCATCGCCTGGCAACAGAAAGCCTCGGCAGCCCCTGCTAAAGTTAAATTGCTTTAGTTTTTGATTAATATGGCAGCAGCGAGGCGCTTGTTCTCAAACACCAAATGCTTCCCTGCCGCCAACTGGATCATTTGTATTAATGGAAGGCTCTTCACGGGCGGCAGGAGGACAAGAATGAAATGGTAATATTAAGTAGTAAAAGAGGAGCGACACACTTTCATCGCTCCCACGCAATATTCAAGCACTAATCACTACTGTTAATAGAAGAGAGGCGGATGATTCACTTCTTTCACTGCTCAGCATTCAGCTTCTGGATCAGTGTCTCCTACCGTGAGCACTCTGGTTTCCTCCGTCTGCTGTGGATTACAGGGAGCAAGAGGACAAACAGATAGCAATAGCAGGACTGACTCCTCGCCTGCTGCTTTCTACGATTGTTTCTTCCAGGGTTGCCAAGTTTCAGGAAATGACAAGAGTGAGATTTGAGTGTCCTGATGCAGTTTTATGGCATAAAAACTGACTTTTTTTAATGTCCTTAAGACTGATGACCTCATCTCTGTGCCAGCTATAGCATCATGAACTTTGTTGACACTGTCATAAGACGATTTTATTATTAATTTCACTGGAATTCTACGTTTAAATGTTATGATTTTTTGTGGGATAGTAGTCCACATCCTCTGGAAGAGATCTGAGACAGTCAAGACCAAGACGAGACCATAATATGACCAAGTCGAGACCAAGACAGGATAAAGACAAGACCAAGACACAACTAAGACAAGACTCAGACCACCAGACCAAAACACCACAAAGACGCCACAAATACGAGACCAAGATAAGACTCGAATGAGACCAAGATGAGGCCAAGACAAAGACAAAGCCAATACAAGACTAAGACAATAACAAGACATGACCATGACACAACCAAGAGGAGACCAAGACAAGACCAAGTCAAAGCCAAGACAAGACCAAGACGAGACCAATACATGACCAAGACAAGACCAAGAGAAGACCAATACACGACCAAGACATGACCAAGACGAGACCAAGACATGACCTAGACATGACCGAGACGAGACCAAGACATGACCAATACATGACCAAGACAAGACCAAGACGAGACCAAGACATGACCAAGACATGACCAAGACGAGACCAAGACATGACCGAGACGAGACCAAGACGAGACCAAGACATGACCAAGACGAGACCAACACACAACCAAGACATGACCAAGACAAGACCAATACATGACCAAGACAAGACCAATACATGACCAAGAGAAGACCAATACATGACCAAGAGAAGACCAATACACGACCAAGACATGACCAAGACAAGACCAATACATGACCAATACATGACCAATACATGACCAAGACAAGACCAAGACGAGACCAAGACGAGACCAAGACAAGACCGAGACATGACCAAGACAAGACCAAGGCGAGACCAAGACAAGACCAATACATGACCAAGACAAGACCAATACATGACCAAGACAAGACCAATACATGACCAAGAGAAGACCAATACATGACCAAGAGAAGACCAATACACGACCAAGACATGACCAAGACAAGACCAATACATGACCAATACATGACCAAGAGAAGACCAATACATGACCAAGACAAGACCAAGACAAGACCAAGACCAAGACAAGACCAAGACAAGACCAAGACAAGACCGAGACATGACCGAGACAAGACCAAGACAAGACCAAGGCGAGACCAATACATGACCAAGACGAGACCAAGACGAGACCAAGACAAGACCAAGACAAGACCAAGACAAGACCAAGACAAGACCAAGACAAGACCAAGACAAGACCAAGACATGACCAAGACATGACCGAGACGAGACCAAGACATGACCAAGACGAGACCAACACACAACCAAGACATGACCAAGACAAGACCAATACATGACCAATACAAGACCAATACAAGACCAAGACAAGACCAAGACAAGACCAAGACATGACCAAGACATGACCAAGACATGACCGAGACGAGACCAAGACATGACCAAGACAAGACCAAGACAAGACCAAGACATGACCAAGAGAAGACCAATACATGACCAAGAGAAGACCAATACACGACCAAGACATGACCAAGACAAGACCAATACATGACCAAGACAAGACCAAGACGAGACCAAGACGAGACCGAGACATGACCAAGACGAGACCAACACACAACCAAGACATGACCAAGACAAGACCAATACATGACCAAGAGAAGACCAATACATGACCAAGACAAGACCAAGACGAGACCAAGACGAGACCGAGACATGACCAAGACAAGACCAATCAATGACCAAGAGAAGACCAATACATGACCAAGAGAAGACCAATACACGACCAAGACATGACCAAGACAAGACCAAGACAAGACCAAGACGAGACCGAGACGAGACCAAGATGAGACCTAGACATGACCGAAGCTAGACCAATACACGACCAAGACCAGACCAAGACAAGACCAATACATGACCAAGTCAATGATCGTAACATGTGATAATAATTCATCTAATGCATCACAAACCTGTTATCTTTGACGAAACCCCATGAAAAAATAGCTTAAAAACAAGTTTTATTTGTTGATTTCTCAAAAATTCTAAATTAAAATGTTATATAATGTAAAAAAGTATTCTGTATCCTCTGGAAGAGATCTGAGGCGGTCAATGATTGTAACTCACGAAAAGTATTGATTTATCGCACCTTAAACTTGGTGGCTCAGCCTCCCACAAAATAAACTTTAATTTCTGGAGGATTCAGTTGTTGTTATTGTCTCCTTAAAAAAAGTCCCATATAGAAAGTTTTGTTGGGAAATGAATGATTTTCCGAACAAAGAGCTCCGTGATAGACGAGTCGGTGAAGTTACAGCCGAGGGTTCCCGGCACTTCATTAAGCCGCGACGCTCTAAATAAGGATGCACAACACTAATTTCCTCCCTCATTCAGTGACAAGCGGAACCCGCTTAGTGCCACTTATTGACATCTGCAGGTGCAAGATATTGATTCCTGCGTGACACATCTGCTCCGATGCTTCAGACCAGCGACAGGCCGGGAGGGAGATCTGGTTGCATGACCCGCCAGATCCGATCATTGTGTAGCTAAACAAATACATGCAGATGTTCTTTGTTCACTTTAATAGATTAGTCTTCACTCCTGGTTGAATCGATCAAACAAAACCATTTAAATTGAGACGCAATCGTTATCCTAAGTGGGCGACACAGCAGATACACCTATTAGTACTAGGCACTTATTACCACACTCACTTTACTAACGATGCCGACAAAACCGCGGACTTCCTTTTTACGTACTGATTTATTTAGTGACGCTTTATTGGTCGCTACAATACTGTATTTGAATTATACGTCTACGTTACTTTTCTGAAAACGATCAACAGCCGCGATTGGTTGGCTGGGCGGCAAAGCATCATGGGAGCTGTTCAGGTCACCGTTATTGAGAGGGATGTTACCTCATACTGGATGTAAAGATGAGTTTTCAAGCTCAAATAAATGTTTATAATTTAACCCTTGTTGCGTCTCAGGGTCAAGGTGACCCGAAGGCCCGAAACAAATGTGTTTGCGGTATCCCATTTGTGGTAAGCACCTGGGAAAAGAACGACCTTCTCTAGACAAAACTTATGTAACGTCCATTCATATTTAGTGATTTACTTTCGTTTTCAAAACTGTTATTAACGTGAAAAACATTTTTAACTTTGTATCTTTTATTTATTTATCAACACTACATTTTCGATGAGACAACAAAAAGGTAAAATGTTGACACAAAAAGTTAACACACAAGCAGAACAACCGGATAAATAAAAGGTTTTAGGGAAGAAAAGTAACAGATTTCCCAAAAAGTTTTTTCACATAGGATTAGGGATCAAACTTTGGTACTTTTACGAAAGTAGTAGCTAATGCTAAGACTACTTACAGTAGTAGTTGCGCATCAAAACATGCGTCTCGACGTTTCGATTTTAAGAAGAAAAACTGTAACGAAGACGGTGAACATCTGATTGAAGTTTTATGTATTTTTTCTGTAAGAAAACTTTAAAAGATGTGGAAAAATGTTTAGTGTCATTTTTGTTTTTGTTTACTGAAAAAAGTGACATCCAGGAACCGGTAAATCAAAGTGAAGGTATCGGTATCAGTACTGAATATTTTCCATTGATACTTCACCCCAAATATGTTTCTTAATTGTCAGCAAAAATAAAATAACATGATAGACATTAAATGCAGGTAAAATACACTGAACTAGTTTATCTGCAACAACTTTAGAGTTTGTGTTTCACTCATTTTCACTAGTTTTACAAGAGTAAACTTGACCTAAATTATCGCCTTGAAGTGTCAATAATCTAAGACTAATGTTCCTTCAGAGAAAATACCATGCTTTTTTTCAAAATTAAACACCTTTCAGACAGTAATAATCGATTGAACAGAAATGTAATACATAAATGAAATAGTTTTTTCTTTCCATGCAACATTGTCGCCTCAGTTCATTGTCGAAGAACCACAACGTTGGCACCAGTGTCTCATTAAAAGCGATAATTGGATCAGACCCGTCGGGTTCTTCACTGCCCGACGAAGTCTGCGGAGAAGTTTGCAGGAGCATCAAATCACCGCTTCCCCCGGAGACTAGCTCGACTGCAGGACTGACTCATTTCATCTTCTTCCCTCTCGTTGTGGTGGAGCCGGAGGAGTTGTCGGTGCAGATCCGAGACTCTCACACGTGTGGGAAACGAGCAGGTTTCATCTGCAACCTTGTTTGTTCTGCGTGAGGAGCATGTGTGAGAATCGACGCAGACTGTGTTCGGCTGCAGTGACTCACGGGAGTGTTTCTCTCACGGCAGGTGAAGCAGATCATGGAGGAGGCGGTGACCAAGAAGTTCGTCCACGAGGACAGCAGCCACATCATTGCTCTGTGCAGTAAGTTGACGTCTGACGCTCTCTCTCTCTCTCTCTCTGTCTCTCTCTCGCTGTCTCTCTCGCTGTCTCTCGCTCCAGCTCCTTCATCATCAGGTACCTCAGAGCAGCTCCTCTGTCAAGGTCACAGCTTGACGTCACTCTGACTGTGCTGCTGCATCCGTGGAAAGTTAATCATCTCAGACGCTAATGGAAACAATCGTGAGGCGGGCGCAGCAAAACTAAGCTTTAGCTACCTGTGTGTGTGTGTGTGTAGGTTTGAGTGTGTGTGTGTAGGTGTGTGTGTGTGTAGGTTTGAGTGTGTGTAGGTGTGTCTGTGTGTGTGTGTGTAGGTTTGAGTGTGTGTAGGTGTGTGTGTGTAGGTTTGAGTGTGTGTAGGTGTGTCTGTGTGTAGGTGTGTGTGTGTAGGTGTGTAGGTGTGTGTGTGTGTAGGTTTGAGTGTGTGTGTGTGAGTGTGTGTGTAGGTATGTGTAGGTGCGGGTTGAATGTGTATAAGTGTGTGTCGAATGTGTGTGTGCTTGCGTGTGTGTAGAGTTTGTGAGTGTAGTTGTAGGTGTGCGTGTATGTCGAATGTGTGGTGAGTGTGAGTGTATGTGTGCATGTGTGTGTCGAATATGTGTATGTGTGTGTCAAATGTGTGTGCGTGCGTGCGTGGGTGTGTGTGGAGTGTGAGTGTATGTGTGTGTCGAATGAGTGTATGTGTGTGTCGTATGTGTGTGTCGAATGTGTGTATGTGTGTGTCGTATGTGTGTGTCGAATGTGTGTGTGAGTGCGTTGGTGTGTGTGTGTGAGTGTATGTGTGTATGTGTGTGTCGAATGTGTGCGTGCGTGAATGGAGTGTGAGTGTATGTGTGTGTCGAATGTGTGTTTGTGTGTTTCGAATGTGTATGTGTGTGTCGAATGTGTGTGTGAGTGTGTTGGTGAGTGTGAGTGCATGTGTGTATGTGTGTGTCGAATGTGTCTATGTGTGTGTCTAATGTGTGTTTGTGTGTGTCGTATGTGTGTGTCGATTGTGTGTGCGTGAGTCATGCATGTGAATGTGTGCATGTGTGTGTGGAGTGTGTGTTTGTCGGGGATGTTTTTGCACCTGTGATTGGAGTGAGTGTGTCATGCTGTGCCTGCCTGTGAGAAAGAGTATATTGTGTGCGTGTGTCAAGTGTGTGCGTGTTCAGTGAGTGTGTGTGTCAATTGTGTATCTATGAGTCGAGGTCATCGTGAATGTGTGTCCTCAGCCGCTAAAGAAATCCTTTGGCGACGACTGAGGACAAGAGGATACATTTGACTCCAGCAACTTGAACATTTTGAGAAATTCAATATATTGTATCATTATCCTTGAATCATGATGTGTGTATCGTATATAGCGAGTTAACAACAATTAGAAAAGCATGAACAGGTCAAATATTGTCACACTTTTTTGTGTGTAATACTGAACATGATGCAATTAAAAATGTAATTTAAACTCAAACACAAATATCCGAGTAGAGAATGGCTGAAATATTCATATCCACTTTGACCTCTGACTCACACCTTCGCCGCTCCGTGAATTATTGAGAAGGTGAAATGACCTGTGATTGGTCGTCGTCCTGGTTCTTACATTCATTATCTTCCAGCTTCACTTGCCGCTCAAGTGTTGGTAGAAGCCCTGGGTCACACCTGTAACTTCACCAGTTATCAGGAAGTATCTGCGATCATCTCTCCGGGTAACTTTATCATAAAACACTCTCACTTTATTAAACTACTACTTTCTACTTTCGAGACGTTTGCAGAGAAGGATGAGTCGTGTTGTTGGATGTGTCAGCATAAAAAAGATTTCCACGGAGGCGCGGTTTATTAAAAGATATTTTTCAGCCCTTTAGACCCCGACGGACAGTTTCTAACGTCGGCACATAAAATAAGCTTCGTAACAGGGGAGCGAGAAAATGAAGGAGATGCATCAGTTTGAGCCTCATCACTGCTCGGACCACCAGGATTCTTATGTACTCGCTAACAGCATTAGCTTCCACTTAGTAGATCGTTAAACATCCGTACACAAGACGTTTTATTCACTAGGTAGGTGTGTGTGTGTTGAGTGTGTGTGACCGTCTGAACTTACAAACTGTGCGATAAACCTTATTAGTTACACACTAAGAAAGGTTGTTTTTTTTTTAGAATTGCAGTTTATTTTCTGAATTGTAAGGGGGTGAAAGGGGGCGAAGACTCCTATGAAAATTCTAATATGTTCAATTATTATTCATTTCAAGCCAGATTTATATCATACTAGGTAAGGGAGATTTATTTTTTTATTAGCTCATTTTCAATAATTGTAAGGGGGCAAAAAAAAACATAAAATTTAAAATATGTATAGGGTATATATAGGGTTTAGGTCAAGGGAAAAGGGGAAAAAATGAGGGCAGCCGACTACTAACCACTCAAAAGAGGTTTTAAGGGGGAGGTCAAGTCAATCAGGTCAAGGGGGGCAGAAGACCGCCATGAAAATAAAAATAAAATGCAATGTTAAAGTTATTTAAGCCATAGTTTGCACATACAAAGTCAGGGATTTTTTTTTTCTGAAATTTTGGCTAATTTTCTCAATTGTGAGTAAGCAGAAAGGGGGGCAAAAGACCGCCATGAAAATTCAAATTCATCCAATTTTTATGAAGACAAAATTACTTGAAAAAAATGCAGAGCAGTACCGACCACTAAGGACAGGTTTTAGGGGGGAGGACAACTCAATCAGGTCAAGGGAAAAGTAGGAAAAAGGGGGGCAGAAGACCTCCATGAAATACAAATACATCCATTAAAAAGAACATTTGAAACCATATTTATTGCATAAAAACTAAGGGATATTTTCGTGAGTTCATATTTTTTTTTAAAATAATTGTAAGGGTGTAGGAGACCCCCATGAATTTTCATAAATGTCCAATCTTGATTAAACTCAGGTCAAGGGAAGAGTGGCAGAGAGAAGGGTGACAGGAGTGGCAGCAGAACCCCATGAAAATTCAAATACATGCAAGTTATTTAAGCCATGATTAGTGCATAAAAAGTCAGGGAGATTTTCAGAAACTAATCTCATTTTCTTAATTAGGTTTGAGTGTGTGCAGGTGTGTGTGTTTGTGTGTGTATGTGTGAGCAGAAAGGAGGGCAAAAGGTCCATCTTGAAAATTCAAATACATCTAATTTTGATGAAATTTAAGCAAGATTTATAAAATACGAAGTGAGGAAGGTTTTCAGAAATTAAATTTGTAAGGGGGTGGAAAGAGGCCGAACACCCCCATTAAAATTAAAATATGTCCAACTTTGTTTAAGCAAAATGACTTATGTAAGTATGCAGACACACCTGCCACTCATGTCAAGGAAAGAGGGGGGCAAAGGGGGCAGAAGACCCCATGAAAATAAAAATACATGCACTTTCAAAGTTATTTAAGCTATGGTTAGTACGTACAAAGTAAGCAAGATTTTCAGATATTTAGCTTATTTTCTTTATTTTCATGGGGGCAGAAACGGGGGGGCAGAAGACCCCCTTGAAAATTCAAATATCTCCTATTTTGATGAAACTAAAACCATATTTTTAATACAATAATAAGGGATAATTTACTTAATTTCAGCTCATTTAGACAATAGTAAATCCCATTTCTGGGTGATTTTTGTTCCTGCCTGGTTTCACATCTTCACTCACGGTGAAGAAGGATCTGGTCTGGAATGAGACGATGAATCAATATGCACAAGATGAATGTCCCGAGTTGCTGCCGAGCCCTCAGCGGTTCCTCTTCCAGACCCTGCTCGATATCAGTGCTGTGATTTGATGGCTTCACCAGGGAGCCCTCGGCACAGAAGTCTGGCAGCGAAGACTATAACTCACGGAGAAGTCCTCGACAAATGTTCAACAGTTTACAAAAGTCATCGTTCAGTGATGCCTGAGCTGAAGTTCTCAGATGTTGACGGATCTTTGTTTTCCCTGCACTGAGAGCTTCAGGGGCAACTTAAATTCTCTTCTTAGGAATTCTTTCATGCGGTGAAAAGGTGTTCAGGTGTTGCACAAAACCGACAGGAAGTGCTTCATACCTAAAAACACTCTAAAAGAGTTGGAAATGTGAGCGTGAAGGACTGAATAAGTGTCAACTTCCCAAAATTTGACAGGACCTGACAAACGATGGCGGGGAGATGAAGGGAAGAAGTCATTATGTTCTCATTAGGAAGTTCATAATCATGTAATGACCTGCCACCGAACAGACCCCGAACCCCTCAACCTCCCCCCGGGCACCAGAGACGGATGAACTTTTAAAATAGAAGGACAGAAAAAGATGACGATGAAGGGAATAAAGTCTTGGCCAGTAACTTTTTTTTTAGCCTGGCTCCATTCTCGACCATATACCCTCCATTATTGGGTTTGATGTTGGTCTAGTGGTTGCCGGTTGAATTCCAGCAATTTCCTTTCTTATAAGAGTCTCCTTTCTTGCATGGGTTTACTCGGGACACCCACCCCAAGTTTTATTTCTAGAGGTGTGTATTGTCAAGAATCTGCCGATACGTATCACGATACGTCGGCAATGATACGATATACGATATATAGTGATACTGTAGAAACAAGGATATATAGGTAGTATTGTCCGAGTACTTGACTCTGATGTTGCAGAATTTACAGACCACATGACTCTTGACAAAGTAGTAACTGCTTATATTTGTTTTTTCAAATCAAAATGTTTGAAAACATCAGCTTTAAAAGCTGCTGGAGTATCCTCTCGTCCTCAGTCATCGCCAGGATTGTGTAGGATTCCAAAGGTTTGTTTAGTGGCTGAGGGAAGAATGACTGATGCCATCTAGAGGCCGGAAATGTCATTGCAACAGAAATATGAACAAACGCTGTGAATATATACATTAATCAATAAATCAACATATTCACATAAATCAATTAAAAAAATCAAATACATTTTCATTTTTTTTATGTATTTATTATATTTTATTATTATTATTTCTTATTTTTGTCTATAGATTTTATGGAACTATAAACCATCAAAGAACTATGATACAAGTAAAATGTAATTTGAGGGCATAAAAATACTGTATATTTATATATATATGTGTATATATGTGTGTATATGTATGTTTCTGGGTCTTTGAAGGGAGAGTTTGATTTCTTAGTATCAATTTAACATTCCTTTTATTTTGCAATACGTTTGCGATTTGGAGTCAGATTTTCTTTCTGTTTTTACTGAGAAATAAGGACTAAAGAAGCTATTTTTTCTGCCGTTATCTGTCCATCCATCCATTACTGTGTCATCTGAAGATGACCATGAGTGTTGCTGGCGATCTGTAGGCGGTGAGTCCACACACTGCTGTCTCGACCTGGTGCGACCCGGAGAGAATCCCGTTATTGATCCACGCATCAGGAGAAGGTCTAACGCGGGCAGAAATCTTGTTGAAGATTCCGTCGTTTAAGGAGGAGAATAGTCCTCACGGACCAGGGTCAAATGATCCTAGTTGACTTCATTAGCAAACCAGGTCAGAGCACAGAGGTGTGCATAGACTTACAGGAGGAGGCAGGAGTTTGTGGCGAATGTTGAAGGTTAAGGTATACATTATATATAATAATATAGACTATGATTGATTTCTTTTTTTTCTCTGCGTCAGCAATGTTGATATGATCGTTCAGGCAGAAAATGATGGATCAAAATGTTTTTAATTGCAAGCAAATATATATATAAATAAAAAATGATTGTTATTTTCGTATAAACATCGATTCAGTAATTTGGATTATTGACAATGTATCATGAGAAAAAAAATACAGAAATATTTAAGTTTAACAACATTTTCTAACATATCTGTGACCCCCTTAAAAAAATGGCAAAAGTAACTAAAATTCTGTAAATCTCTGTCAATTTGTACGTAATAAATATGGTCTAAATGTCATTAGAAATTGTATGTCAGTTGGTAGTCTGTGGTCTACATGATGATTCTCAAGACATTTTCACAAGCATTTTAAGGACATTAACCCTCGTGTTGTCTCGGGGTCAAGATGACAAAAATCAACCTTGACCCTGAGACAACATGAGGGTTAAGAGACACACACATACCAAGCTACTATTTTACATGGATGGATGGATATACGGATGGATGGATGGACAGATAGATGGATGGTTGGATGGACAGATGGATAGAGGGGAAGGATGGATAGATGGATGGACGGATGGATGGATAGATGGATGGACGGATGGATGAATAGATTGATGGATGGATGGATAGACGATAGACGGATGGATGGACGATAGATGGATGGATGGACGGTTGGATGGATAGACGAATGGATGGACCGATGGATGGACGGATGGATAGATTGATGGACCAATGGATAGACGGATGGATAGACGGATGGACGGATAGATGGATGGACGGATGGATGGATAGATGGAAAGACGGATGGATGGACGGTTGGATGGATAGACGAATGGATGGGCCGATGGATGGATGGATGGACGGATGGATAGATTGATGGACGGATGGATAGACGGATGGATGGATGGATAGATTGATGGACAGATGGATAGACGGATGGATGGGCGATAGATAGATGGACGGACGGATGGATGCGTTGATTGATAGATAGATAGACAGATGGATGGATGGACGGATAGATGGGTGGTTGGATGGATAGATGGACGGACAGATGGATGGATAGACAGATGGATAGATGGATAGACAGATGGATGGACGGATGGATGGTTGAAGGGTTGGATGGATAGATGCATAGACGGAAGAATGGATGGACGGATGGATAGATGGATGGATATTGTATACTTTTAGTCACAATGTTCCAACTATTTGAAGAAAAGTACACGTTATAATCTGGAACTGATGGTAATATGTTCTGTGACGTCAAACTCGTGTCCATGACGACGGAGACGCTGCTGCCAGGTGGACGTTCTGAGCCACTTGGACGCCGACAGCGTCTCCATCTCCGGCTCGTCGCACAACTTTAGTTAAGAATGATTGTGTTCCTCCCTGAGTTGCTAATTAAATTCCTAATGAACATTGAGAATGACTAATGCAGCCAGCTGGACCTGATGAGCGCCGGGAGGATGCGTCCTCAGACTTTTTCTTTTTTTTTTCAAATTCTCCCTCCGTCCGTCCTTCCACTTCCTGCAATTACGTCTTAACAGGAGCGTGAATTCACTCCGGAGTGTAGTTTAGAGTCAGGTATTCTTATCATTAGGGCCGGTTACCGTGGCAACCCCCCTCCCTTCGCCCTCGGATACACACTTGTAGCTTCCCACGGATGGAAGGAACTTGTTGGAGTCAAATGGTGTCTTTAGAGAAATATAGACTTTATGATTCGACACAAAAGGGTTTGAAATTTACTGTAATTTCTGTTTTCGAATGTTTTCGCACTATTTATTTTTGTGGAGTGATCAATGGATATCAGTCTCAGAATATTGTATGGTTAAATTTTAGTTTTTTTAAGCATTTCATATTTTTTTGGTTTGTATAATTGAATCTAATATTTTTATATTGAAAGTTAAATTTAGTTTTTAATTGATTGTAAAGTGAAGAGTTTAATTGTTTCTATACTGAAAGGTATTTGTTTTGGTTTTTAATCATTTAATTTACATTTACAGATATTTTCAAAATGAATGGGTTTATTCTACATATAGTTTTGTGTAACAATTCCAATTAAAATGACAGTACAATAGCAAAAGATTAAGAAGCTACTTAAACAAACCTTTAGCCAATCATGTGACGCAAAAAAGATCACATGACGACATTGAAGCACACGATCAAGTGTCGCTTAGTACACAAATATACCAACTTTTCTTACATTCGATTTAAAAGAATTTGAATAAGGATATTAAGTTACAGTATGATAACATATATTTTTGAATTATTGAAAAAAAAAATATTAAATTCATAGTTGAAATAAAATAAATGCAATTGAATTCAATAAAAAATAAACAACATTTTAAAAGAATATTTTTAACATCTGATATATTAAATTCAACAATTCAATATTCTGGCACTCATCTTCTTTCATGATGACTGGTTTCATGTGACTGAGGACGAGAGGATACAGTCAATTCCAGCAGCTTTTAAAGCTGTTGTTTGGACCGAGATATGAAAAAATGATTATAACTATTTATGACTCGTCCTACTCACTTTGCAACGATGCAAATTTAATTAAAGGCTCGTTCAATCCCGACGTAATGAGATATCACTTCCTGGACAACCTCTGTGTGGCACAAAGTCAATATTTATGTGTATATCTATATTTTTAATTATTTTAATACAACAATGTGATAAAGTTGCTAAATAAATTGCTACCAATAGCTAAAATGCTAATGCTGATATCCAAAAAAATATTCATCATAAAGTAATTTAAAACGGTTCAACCTCACAGTAATCTCTTTAAAACTTTGTCCAGCAATTGTTTCAAAACTTCTTCTGGCGATGTTGCTCATATTTTCAAGATATATTGTGTTTATTTAATAATGATTTAAGTCTATATTATACATCTTAACAGTTTTTTAAATTAATAAAATGCTAAACGCTAATGCTGGTGCTAACGTACAAACCAACATATGTCGTCAAGTCGAATTAAACTGTTCTAGTTAAATTGTTTTAAAACTTCTTCTGGTAATATTGCTCATATCTTTTATATATTGTGTATACTTTTCAATTTTTTAATGGTATATTTGACATTTTTCAAACAGTTTTCTTGATGAATATAATGGTATCGCTAATCCTGGTGCTAATATACAAAACAATTAACATTTAATTGTTCACGTTTTATTGATATATTCCACCTTTGTTTTAACTCTTAACATTTTTCTTGATCAATGAAAGGCAAACATCCAACACAGTCTTTGTTTGTAGTCTCCAGTCTGGTCGCTCGTGGCAGTGGTCAGTGTTCTTCTGGTGTTTGTTGTTGTTTATGTTGATGTGACTGATGGACTCACTCTGGTGTCTCTTTACTTCTTGCCAACTCTGAACTCCATCTAGCTTCGCTCTCGTGGTGATTATTGATGGATTCTCAATTGATTGTCCAAATATACGACAGGCTGGAGGAGGAGTGGACAACAATAAATGCTGAGGTTCAGCTTATTGATCTGAACATTCACTCACTTTGATATGGTTGGTATTGATCACTGGAGTCCTTATATAACACCAGGACCAGATATTAAGACTTACTAGATGTTTTTCTTTTTTAATTATATCCATGGAAATATATATATACAGTATATATATTACTATTATTAACTGTAATTAAACAGTTTTCAACTATAATCAAACCATTTTCAACTATAGTTGAAAATGGTTTGATTATAATCAAACGATTTTTAACTATAATCAAACAATTTTCAACTATAATTAAACAATTTTCAACTATAGTCAAACAATTTTTAACTATAATCAAACAATTGTCAACTATAATTAAACAATTTTCAACTAATATCAAACAATTTTCAACTATAATCAAACAATTTTTAAAATATAATCAAACAATTTTCAACTATAGTCAAACAATTTAAAACTATAATCAAGCGATTTTTAACTATAATCAAACAATTTAAAACTATAATCAAACAATTTTCAACTATAATCAAACAATTTTCAACTATAGTCAAACAATTTAAAACTATAATCAAACGATTTTTAACTATAATCAAACAATTTTCAACTATAATTAAACAATTTTCAACTAATATCAAACAATTTTCAACTAATATCAAACAATTTTCAACTATAATCAAACAATTTTTTAAATATAATCAAACAATTTTCAACTATAATCAAACAATTTTTAACTAAAATCAAACCATTTTCAACTATAATCAAACAATTTTTAACTGTAATCAAACAATTTTTTAAATATAATCAAACAATTTTCAACTATAATTAAACAATTTTCAACTAATATCAAACAATTTTCAACTATAATCAAACAATTTTTTAAATATAATCAAACAATTTTCAACTATAATCAAATAATTTTCAACTATAATCAAACAATTTTTAACTGTAATCAAACAATTTTCAACTATAATCAGACAATTTTCAAGTGCAAGTAGATGACTGTACTTGACTAATAACGAAGTATCAGACGATCAACATATTGATATTCTTATTCCAATAATCAAACCGTGTTATTTTTTATCATCCTCATCCTCATCATCCTCATCCTCCAGTTAAAAACGAGACACCATGTGTGAACACGTGAACCAGGACTTCCCTCCATCATGTGGTCAAACTGCCAATCATCAACAGAGGCTCGGAGACAGAGATGTTTTTGTGGGCGCCTGCTGAGAGGCTGCAGACATCAGGGAGGAGGCCCGCGGGCCTGGAGAGAGGGAGGAGGTTGTGAGAACTGATAT
This sequence comes from Callionymus lyra, assembly GCF_982586985.1. Lineage (NCBI taxonomy): Eukaryota > Metazoa > Chordata > Actinopteri > Syngnathiformes > Callionymidae > Callionymus > Callionymus lyra. The sequence continues at coordinate 12,571,461 of NC_141824.1, read as the reverse complement.
CTCTTCAACCTCGCCCTCATTAAATCTAATCCTGCGCCTGGTTGCTGCAGACTCTCTCACTCCCACACAAACACTCTGCTGCCTCCTGGATTAACAGAAACACGGAAGAATAGTTTCTCTTTTTATCACCCAATGTTCCACACATAGGTGAGAGAAGACATCCTGGACACGCTGAAGAACCAGCAGAGAACGTCCGGAAGTTCAAACTTGAGCTGCTCAGTTTATAGAAAAATGGGTAAAAATAAGAACTTTGGTCTCGTACTGACTCAAATCAGAGACTTTTAAAATACGTATGAAGGTCGAGGTCAAGATCTTCTATATAAATCATATATTATCTACAATAAAAAATGTATTTCTATTCATTAAACCAGACAAATACAATAGAGCACCGAGCTACTTGATCGATTAGTCACGTGATCGTTGGCTCGGGGCTCTATTGGTACTGTCTTCCAATTTAAAATCGTTAAACAAAACATTATTTTTGAATGATTGGATTTTGAATATGTCAACTGTCAAAAATTAAACATCAATTCATTTTTTTTAATATTTAAAAATGTTATTCTATTAAAAATAAACAAATTCAACCTTTCAATGTAGAGACTTTTGAAAACATTAAAAAAAGAATAATACTTTTATATATATATATTTTCTTTTTCATTTGTCATGTTAAATTAAACCATTCAATATTGTGATGACGCTGATATATTTAAACAGACATCCATGATCACATACGATTATTGTAACTACTGTAAATCTACTATTTAACAAAAAAAAATAAGAACATTTTAATCTTCAGGCAGGTCGTCCAGACAAAGTGACGTAGTAAAATACATTGTTAAAATAGAGAGTTGTAGGATACAGAGATGGAGAGATAAAGGGATGGAGTGATTGAGGGATGAAAGGCAGGAGGGATAGAGTGATGGAGAGATAAAGGAATGTCAGGAGGAAGGGGTGAGGAGATGGAAGGATGGAGAGATTAAGGGATGTAATGAGGATAGATGGAGGAATAGAGGGATGAAGAGAAGTGTGGTGAGGGATGAAGGGACATATTGAGGATAGATCAATAAATCAATATATGGAAGAATAGAGGAATGGAGAGATTAAGGGATGTAATGAGAATAGATGGAAGAATAGAAGGGTGGAGAGAAGAGTGATGAGGGATGAAGGGAAAGGGTGATGGATAGATGGAGAGATGAATAGGTGAAGAGATTGAGTGATTGAGATATAAAGTAATACAAGGAGGGAAAGATGAAAGGATGGACAGAGAGGTAATGAAGAGATAGAAGGATGAAGAGAAGGAAGGATGGAGAGAAGGAGGGATGGAAGTATGGAGAGAAGGAGAGAGAAGGAAGAATGGAGAGAAGGAAGTATGGAAGGAGGGAGATAAGGAAGGGTGGAGAGAAGGATGGAGAGATAATGGGATGGAAGGATGGAGAGAAGGAGGGATGGAAGGAGGGATGGAAGGATGGGGAGATGATGGGATGGAAGAGGGAGAGATGGAAGGATGGAGAGATGATGGGATGGAAGAGGGAGAGAAGGAGAAGAAAAAGTGAAACTAAGCTAAACATTTGTAATAGACTCTCACACTAGTGACCAAATATATTTAAACTGATCTTGTGACCTCTGACCTATCAGTGAAGGTTTTAGAAGGTCAAAGGTCATTTGAATGGAAGGGAGGGTTGTTGTTGTTGTTGTTGTTTGTTTCCATTAATCTTCATGTGAACCGAGAAGCGGTAGCGGATGTGTTACCGTGGCAACCGTGAGAACCTCTTGACCACGTCTTCTGCCTCTTCACTTCCTCCATGTTCCTTCACTCCACAGCGGAGGAGGACGAGGCAGAAACCTCACGAGAACCGAGTCAATTCACACCATCGTCCTCCCGGTGTGTTGAGTCAGAGTCTAATGAATCTTTACAGACTAGTTGTTTACGATGCGTTTATTAAACTCAGTTAATTTCAGCCTCTAGTTCAACGCCTTGAACGAGTGAACAACGTTTCTTCTCCTTTATTTGAACCAGTGATGGAGCGACTGGTGTCGACAGGATCTTGTTTCATCTGCTGCTGTCGAGTCTGTGAGTCCACAAGTGTGACGTCATCGCACCAGAATAGAGCAGATATAAATAGAAGCTGTGAAGACCTACACTTTTACACTGACTTTGAACGCATCACAACATTCCACCTGTTCTGTCCCTGATCAAGTCTTCATGAGTTCATGATCCACAAACTAATGTTTACCTGTTTTAATGTTTACTCTACTTAACAACTCTCTCTCTCTTTTTCTCTGTCATTCTTTCTCCATCCCACAGTTTCTTTCTCTCTTTTTCGCTTACTTTCTCTCGCTTTCTCTCATTTTCACTCTTTTTACCTCTTTCTCTCTCTGTCTTCCTCCTCCTCTCTCCTTCCTTCTTCATCTTTCTCACACTTTTTCCACTCCCGCTCTTTCTCTCTCAGTTTTTCTCCTCTGTCTTTTCCTTTTTCACTTTATATTTCTCATTATCTCTCTTTCTCTTTCTCTCTTTCTCTTCATCTCTCCATTTCTTTCTGTCATTTCTCTTTCCCTCTCTCTTTATTTCCTTTACTTACTCTTTCTCTCGGTTTCTTTTTATTTATCTTTTTATCTCTGTCTTTTTCTTTCCCTCTTTATCTCTCTTTCTTCCTCACCTTTTCTCTCTCTCTCTCCCTCTCTCTCTCTTGCTGTCTTAGTTCCTCTTTGTTCTCTATCTTCCTTTTCTCTTTCTTTCTCTCGGTCTTTCTCTCTATTTCTCCTTTCTCAGTTTCTCTTTTTCTTTCCCTCTGTTTCTTTTTTATCTTTCCCATTCTCTCACTTACATAGGTACTCTCTAAATGTATCTCTTTTTATTTATTTCTCTCTCTGTCTTCCGCCTCTCTCTTTTTTCTAATTCATCTTTCTAACACTTTTTTCACTCCCCGTCTGTTTCTCTCAGTTTCTCTCCTCTCTCATTTTTTTTCCTCCTCTCTTTTCTCTTTCCCTTTCTCGCTTCTCTTTTTTTTACTTACTCTTACTCTCTCTCAGTTTTTATTTATTTATCCTTTTCTCTCTCTCTCTAACTTGCTGTTTTAGTTCTTCTTTCTCTCTCAGTTTTTCTTTTTTTCTCTTTCTTTATCTTAGTCTCTTTCTCAACTCTCCTTTCTCGGTTTCTTTTTTTATCTCTTTTTCCTCCTCTCTCTTTCCTTCATTATCTTCCTCTCTATCACTTTTTTAGTTACTCTCTCGTTTTCTCTCTCTTTCTTTTTCTCTCTCAATGTCTTTCTCTCCGTTTTCATTCTTTCTTTCTCGATCCCTCTCCATCTTTCTCTCTTTCTTTTATCTTAATATCTTTAGTTAGTTCTTTCTTGAATAGTTTTAATATTTAAGCTGAAGTTGACGTGAATATGTTGTTGAGAAAAGCAGAGGAGGAAGATTCCAAACATCCAGATGCTGTAATTACTATATGTCATGTTTTTTTAAATATATTTTTCAAGTCTATATTTAATGAATTTAAAGATGTCCTCTGCTGTCTTTCTTTGCCTCATCTCACGCCCATATTTGTCAAAGTCATCGCCCCCTCACCACTGGTGTGTTTGTGACAGAATATTTTTTATCATAAACGCCGTCACATCAGTCTATCTGTGTGTAGTTAAATTTAATATAAATCCATGTATTTGGTCTAAACTGATCACATTTGTTCAGTCATGAAAGTTAGAAGGACCTTGGGTCTTCACCCCTCACTTGTGAACAAGATCCTTAAATGAACAACCTTATTAAAATAACTATATTTGAATTGACTGCTCTTATTAAATGTCATAAAGAAGAAGATGTTTATTCTAAAGAGTGAAACTTATAAGCTGGAAAAACCCTGTTGGAAGCTGAACCATCAACCAACTAAATCCCAGGATTTTCTTGATACTTTCAACTCAAACTAAATCCTGCTTAAGAGACTTTTGACGGGAACAGAAAGTGCTTCAGATCACGACACCCTTCAACTGAGCAGCAGCTTATGCCGCTTTACTTCCTCAAATTGAATCAAAGGATTTAAAGAACAGTCGCGCCTCCATCACGCCTCGCAGACTTTCTTCCCCTGGATGGATAATTAGGTTGTTGGTCATTATGTGGCTGCGAGGAAACATCCTACAGATGTTTTACGTCTTATGTGAAAATACTGCCGTCATTATATTAATGATGTTATGTGTGATTGCATGAATAATCATTTTGCCTTCATCATCACTCCTAAGAGCTGCTCATGACTCAACGTTAACCTCGCAATTAGAGACACGGAGGGATGGAGTGATGAAGGGATGGAGTGATAAAGGGGTGAGGAGATTCAGACATAGAGGGATGGAGGAATGGAGTGATGCAAGGATGGAGAGATGAGTGATGCAATGATGGAGTGATGGGGGGTTAAGAGATAGAGGAATGGGGTGAGGCAATGATGGAAGAATGGAGTGATTGGGATGGAGTTATGAAGGGATGGAGTGATGGAGTGATGAAGGGATGAGGAGATTGAGACATGGAGGAATGGAGTGATGATGGATGGTGTAATAAAGGAAGGGAGGGATGCAAGGATGGAGTGATTAAAGAATGGAGTGATGCAAGGATCAAGAGGTGGGGTGATAAAGGGACGGAATGATGAGTGATTCAAGGATAGAGGGATGGGGTGATTAAGAGATAGAGAGATGGAGTGATGTAAGGATGGAGAGATGTAAGGATGGAGGGATGAGTGATGCGAGGATGGAGAAATTGAGTGATAAAGGGATGAGTGATGCAAGGATGGAGAAATGGAGTGATAAAGGGATGGTGTGATGCAAGGATGGAGGGAAAATGTTATGAGGAGATCCAGACATGGAGGAATGGAGTGACGATGAATGGAGTAATAGAGGAATGCAGTGATGCAAGTATGGAGGGATGCAAGGATGGGGTGATAAAGGGATGGAGTGATGCAAGGATAGAGTGATGTGGTATTAAGAGATAGAGGGATGGAGCGATGCAATGATGGAAGAATGGAAGGATTAGAATGGAGTTATGAAGGAATGAAGTGATGCAGGATGGAGATGAATAGATTGCGCAATGGAGGGATGGAATGATGGAGGGATGCAATGATGGAAGAATGGAGTTATTGGGATGGAGTTACAAACAAATGGAGTGATTTAAGATTGAGATGAATAGATTGAGCAATATAAGTATGGAGGAATGCAAGGATGGACAGATGAGTGATGCAAGGATAGAGTGATAGTGATTAAGAGATAGAGGGATGGAGTTATGAAAGAACAGAGTGATGCATGATTGAGATGAATAGATTGAGTGATGGAGGGAGTGTCCAGTGATGAGTCTGACGTATATTTGTGGATGTTGTGGAAAATACAGCAGAGCAGACGAGCGTCATATTAGGATGTGTGTGTCCATATGTGTGTTTGTGGGTGTTTGTGTGCGTTCATCTCTGTGTTGGGTATGTTTTTGTGTGTGCGTTTGTCTGTGTGTGTATGTGTGCGTGTGTGTGATGAACTGATGATTGACAGTAAAGAAAGTTATGGTCAGAAAGACACTTTAAATGAAGAAGATGTTGCAGACTTTGTTTCCAGGAACGTGACAGGAAGTCTTCGATCAGCTGCTGATTGACAGCATAACCTTAGGCGGTCAATAATGTGCTCATTGATCGGTGGCTTTTCAAGAAAGTTTTCTGAAAGACTCACGATTGTATAGTCAATTAAAATAATTCCCTAGTGTACAGAACCAAACATTTGAAACACAAACATGTCAGTAAACGGTCATAATGTTCTGGAGGGTTCTGGAGGTCTTCTGCCCCCTTTTCTGACCTCATGAGTTCACTTCCCCCTAAAATCCTGTGAGGTCGTGACTCCACGTGACCATTTTTAATCCGTCATTTTACATTTTCCGGAAGGAACAGTCATCAGCACCTATTAAAGCTCCAGTATGACAGAGTGAAAACATTGTTTCTGGCGCCCCCGACTGTCAAAACCGTGTAACTGCAATGAAACCAAAATCTGCTTGTAGTCGTTAACGAAACAGGATAAAGGCTCAGAAAATATTGAATAAAAAGTCTTAATAATATGTAGTGCTAGTTACTAGCCTTGCTAGTTGTGTTAAAAAACGAGTATTTGGTCAAGCATTTAAGTTTCAAAGTATCTTCGGTTTTTTTCTTCTTAATTCTGTTTGGTTCTGAGTCTGAACTGAGCGAGTCACGGGTCGCAAGACATCGTTTGTTCACGTAGAGCCAGAGAGGAAAGTGGTGAATAGCGTGAGATCCAGACACTGATTAAATGTCACGTAAACTGCCAACGTCGCCTCCATCGCCTTCCCCTCATTTGCATATATCCTCAACAGAGCTTCGCCGTCGCCATGGCGACAAATCCCCGCCCCACGGAAAAAAAAGTGTCTTTTTTTCCCCCGGAATCCCAAAGATCTGGGAGACATACGACTTTCCCGATTGTTGTTGTTGTTGTTGTTGACCGAGGGGATTATGGGTAAATACTGTTTCTGGTGTTGCCGCAGCCGCCATCGAGTCCTGCCTCAGCCACCTGCTGAAGAGACGCGCCGCCGGCTTCCTGCACAGCGACAAGATCGCGGCGCTCTTCACCAAGATCGGGAAAGTGTACGACACGGCCGGGGAGATCTGTCGCAAAGTACAAGAGCAGCTCCAGCAGCAGTCGGACTGCAGCAGGTGAGTGTGCGACACTTTTTCATCGTCCACAAATGTGGCGCCTTCTTTTTGTTGATGCAATGTTGCAGCCTGTGATGCTTTGCCGCCCAGCCAACAAACCACTACAGTCAATCAATATAGTAGTTACAATTGAACCCTAAAAAAAAAAGGCTACATTCACCATCATTTCTTTAAGAAGATTTTTTTTTTATTTTTCTGTCATTTTGTTGAACTGCTTTAGATAAATTAACATATTGTTTATTGGAAAATAAACAAACATATTCTTCATTTTCTTAAGTGTAGTTTTAGAAGTTCAGAATATTTGTTAAAGTCCTGTCAAAAACTCAAAATGTCCACGTAGTATTGTTCTGTTTATGGAGATTCGAAATATGGATCTTACTTGAGAATAGCTGCATGCTTTTTGCTAAATCATCACAAAATCAAAAAGTGTTAATTAATAACAAAAGTTGCCTCTGTATATCACAAGATGTCTTTTTATTTATTTATTTAATTATGAACAACAAGTTCAATTTGAGTGCATTTTAAGGGTTTTATCTGGGATATTTTTAAACCACTTCTACATTTGATAAAAGCATTTTCTGAATTCCTAAAAAGACACATATGTAAGTAAGTAAGTAATAGTTATTTGTAAAGCATCTTTCTAGACCAGGGTCACGAAGCACTTTAACACTCAAAACAATACACACTTAAAATATATACTTTAAAAGGCCTAGACACATAATACAAACGCAGGAGACCCAGAAAATTAAGATAAAGCCTGCATGAATAAGAACAGTCTGGAAGGATTTCTCTTCTCTGGTCCTGAAGCGTGTTCAGGAACCATCAGTAGATTCTGATCCACAGACCTCAGAGCCCGAGCTGGGGTGTAAGGCTGGATCAGATCAGTGATGTAAGGAGGAGTCTGACCATGAATAGATCTGAAAGTAAGAACCAGAATTTTAAAATTGATCCTGAAAGAAACTGGCAGCCAGTGAAGAGTTTTAAGGATCGGAGAAATGTGAGTTCTTCTACTAGAGCAGCTCAGAAATCTCGCTGCAGAGTTTTGTATTAACAGCAGGTGAGACAGATCCTTCTTGTTTAGACACCAAAATAAACTTTTTCCATAGTTCAAAAGAGAAGATACAAACGCATGGATTACAAGTTCTAGATCATGTTGTGACATAATTTTTCTAAGTTTAAAGATTTTTCTCAGTTGATGGAAACAGTTTCTGACCAGGCATCTTAGTGTTCATTAAAAATACTTGTAGAGAGGACACTCATCCCTAATATATTATTTATTATTATTTTTAAAACCAAGGAGGTTTATTTTTGGATCAGTTCTGATTGTATCAATGTTGGTATTTGTTTTTTTTTAAATTTGGATTCATGAACATTTTGAAGGTTAAACTATGGCATCAAATACCAGAAAACATATAAAATCGATTAAATCACTGGAAATAAATCAATAACATGAAATTAAAATATAATATTATATGATTTGTTTGAAACAATTAAAAAAAAAAAATTGAATTCAACAGTTTCGATATTGAAAGGTTAAATAGTTTAATTTCAAGAGTTTGATATTCTAATTCCAATAATTCAAAGATATATTTTCTATATTCCATCTTTTTTATTTCATAGCCGTTTAAATTCAATATTAAAATGTTGCTATAATGCTGTAAACAGACAATATCAACAGAGTACCGAGCTACTGGAGTGCATGCTTCTGTGTGATCATGTGATCGACTGCGCGTCACGTGATTGGCTGAAAGTTGGATCAAGTAGCTCGGTACTCGTTTAGTTATGTCTGGTGTCACTGTTATACCAATATAATAAAAATTGAATTTAAAATACTACTAATTAAAAAATATTGAATTTAGACAAAAGGGAACGATTTAAAAAATCAAACTCTAAGTGATTAAAAAAATATATATGTAGGAATGTTGCCAGGAAAAGATTCCAACGTTGATGTCCAGAGTCATGTGACTGTTATTACGGTGTCATAATTAGCTCCAGCGCTAGATTAGCTGTGTGGGCGTGTGTTGAAGCGTCGCTACACTCAGAAGATGAACCGCTTGATCTGCACATTAATCATCGTGAAAACACAGTCGTGGATGTTTGCAGATTAATAAATATAAACATAAGGTATAAAACTAGCCCTAGAGAAGTAAACGGAGGACGAAGACGACCCTACACATTTTTTATTTTCATTTGTTTTTCCGCCGTCGTGATTATGGTTTATCTGTCACGTTTCATCGTCGCCTTCCATCTCAAGACAAACTGCACATTAGCTGATGTTCGGCGGCGTGACCACCCGCTGCATGCGCCTGCGACACACGCATTACCCCCTTTGCCGCATCCCACCTCGGGGATCCATCATTCATTTACCCTGGTCGCCATGGCGACGCGGTTTACTCGGCAGAGTGGATGAAACGAGAGACGGAGCGATAATGTGAGCAGACATGGCTGAGAAGAGGAGATGAAGTCGGTAATTGTTACAACTCGACGCGGCTTTGCGGAGGTTTTGTGTACACACACACACACACACACACACACACACACACACTAGTGGAGGTTGGTTGGGGGGGGGTCACGGGACGAACGTGCGACACTCGGCGTCTGTTGACTCTGGTTAATTGTCGACGTTCATTCAGGTGTCAGCGGTTACTGTACCTACGATCGACTCTTTGATCCACATTTTCATCCCTACTGTTCACGTGTCCTGAGACGTACATGGAAGAACATGCCACGTGAATACACACATTTTTATATTTATCATAGTTCTTTCATCTGTTATATTTCAAAAAAGTTCTTCGTAAAATTATTTTATTTTTTTTACAATTACAATGTTGTTTGTTCATTTTTGTGTTGCAATTACACTTCTGGCCACTAGATGGCACAGAGTCATTATGTCCGCCGCCGTTAAAGGCACGCCGATGACTGAGGACGAGAGGATACAGTCGACTCCAGCAGCTTTTTAAAGCTGATGTTTGGACATATTTTTGGTTTCAAAACAAATGAAAGCAGTTACGACTTCGTCAAGAGTCATGTGGTCTGAAAATTCTTCAACACTAGAGTCAAGTACTGGACAATACTACACATATATTTGTATCGTGATACGTATCCTGTCGCCATATTCTTGCCAATACACACACGGAACGTACAGCAGATAGTGATGCAATATTGATTTAAAAACTTTATTGATTTCAAGCTGCTTATTTGAAAATATGAAATAATATTAATGTAACTTCAAACAAGGAAAACAAAAAAATATATACATTGAATCATTAAATACATTATAAATGAAACCCGGGGGTCAAATTAAATGGCCTGTCAAGTCTTGTTATGTTTCCCTCTGGCTATAAATCAGAGTAGATAAATGTTCATGTTGATGCGGTGACTTATAAAGATGTCAGTGTTTAAGATAAGATAAGAAAGGGGATTAATGATGTCAACAATTATACAGAGACTTTGAATTGTAAATGTTTCCAAGTTTATAATGAATGAAAATGTATAATCCAATATGGAGTCGATCAATTGATAAATGTTATTAACTTCACCCTGGATATAATTCTGTTAAATATTTAGTGTTCAAAATCATAATAAATAAAACCCATTTATTCATGGTCACTAAAAAGTTATGATCCTGCAGCTGTTTCACAGGTGGTTTAAAAGTTTAAGTATATATATATATATATATATATATATATTGAGGTAATGTAATGTTTTTTTCTGTGCCTTTCACTCCTAAATTTTTTTAAAAAATAATATTTATTCAAGAACAGGCTGATGAAACGGTACATTTAGAGAGAGAGAGAGTAAAAAAAGAGTTAAAAAAATGTTTTAATTGGTTCCAATAGTTTCAAAGGAATCTTCATTCTATAGATTTCTAATCCAATTTCAAGATATTATAACTTTTTTTTTTACATTTTCATACAAATGTAATGGGGAAGCAGTAACATTTCTACAAACTGTCCAACTACCAGGATTAGATATGAAAAGTTTATGAAAAGAAAAGATGATTTTTGTGTTTAATATGACGTTAAAAAGACACTTAAAAAAATTAAATAGATATTAATATTTATTTTAGAAATGATAGTCTTCATGAGCCACACATGGAGATAAAAGTAAATGTAAACAGGAGTGACCGACCAATGCTGAGAGTTTTGTATATTTAAAGTCTTACATAAGCTGCCGACGCGGAGCTTCTTTAAACTGGAATAAGTTGTACTGAAGTCGAACTGAATACAAGAAAAAAATGAAAATCTTCTGATAATCGTGACTTTCCAAAAAAAAAAAAAACACTCAGCGGGGTTTGTGAAAATCGTGACTGTGGCAGCTGAGGTCTCTCAGCTACATCACAGTCTATGTGTGTGTTTGTGTGTGTATGTGTGCACGATTGTGTGTGCCTGTGTGTGTGCCACTGGTGTGTGTGTGTGTCTGTGTGTGTGTGTGTAATTGCTTGAAGTCAAAAGCATTCAAGGACAAAGATGTTCTCGGCTAACTTCGTGATCATTTCATAATCATGATTTTATGATTTTTTTTAAACAACGGTCTTTCATCATCATTAGATATTTTGTATTTATTTAACCACGTGATCCTACGTCACACACAGATCCATCTCATCATTGTGTCCACAGTTGATGAGAGATGTGTTGTTGTTAAAGCTAGGCCCTGAATCGTCATGAAATAAAAATAATAGCAAAGCAGTTGTTGAGAAAACGAACAGCTTCACGCTTGTATGTACGATGATAAATGTCATTTAATAGTTTGTTAAATATGTCTTATGTAAAGTAACAGCAGATCCTCGTGCTGTTCGACGCTGCCCTCTAGTGGACAAAAGACCATCACGTGTTTCTGCTGACTCGCCTGGTTACAACTTTTAAGCATCAATATATTCTGTTTATTTTAATTAAATCATGTAAAACAGGTAATATTGAGCCTGTTTTTACATGTGTATTGATCGTCGAACTCACTGCCAGTGACGGATTTCTGCTCATTGATCAATTTTACTGCAGTTCATTAGTCGGTGATTTGTTACTTTAGATTTCCCAGAAGATTAAATCGTTAAATAGCTATTAAAAGAGAGAGAGAATAGATGTTTGAAAGACCAGTTGTACTACAAACAACAAGAAATCACAGAGAGAAAAGATAGATTCCCAAGATATAGGGTAGTTTTTATTAGATTTACAAATGTATAAATGTATTACATTCATTAAATATCTAGAAACCCTTTTTTTTTGTGAAAGATTTATAAAACATTATTTAATTTCTTATGAATAAGGGCTAATGAATAAATTAAATCTAATAAATACATTTTAATGCAAGTATTAAATAATATAGTTAAATGATACATAAATATGAAAAGAATATAAATAGATAAATCATTCTAAAAATGTAAACAAAATAATAAAATGAAAAAGATGTTTGAAAAAATTGAAAGAAATTTAAAATAAAAAATTAATTAGATGATTGTCAGTGTTAGTGTAGTTATGTATTTAATAATTTTGTAAAATAAAAAAAAGTCACTTTAGATTTAAGTCACATTCAATTGACAGCTGTAGAAAAATGTTTTACTTAAAGTTATTTAAACACAAAAATGAATAAAAAAAAAATCTGGACTTGTCAGCCGGTGAAGTCCAATAATAATAATAAAATAATAAACCATCTCATAATTTCAGGCGCAGTCCGAGTGTGGGCCACGAACCCCTGAAGAGACAAGGATCCTCCGTCACCAGCCGACCGCCTCAGCCGCTCTCGGCCCAGGCCGTCAAGCACATCTGGATCCGGACGGCGCTCTTCGAGAAGGTCCTGGACAAGATAGTGCAGTACATCGTGGACAACGCCAGGTGAGGAGTCGAACCCACAACCGACAAACTGTGAAGCCACGATGACATCATGAATTCTTTGTCTCGGTCAGTAAATACTACGAGAGGGAGGCGCTGATGCACGACTGTGTGTTCGGACCCATTCTGGCGGCTCTGCTAGGTAAACTTTTGAACCTGTTCATGTCAATAGAACTATAACTGTAATAATTGAAAATCAAAATACATACTAAAAACTACTATTTTAGTGTATTTAATAATGTATGAAGTATTTTTCTACATCCATAACATGCTTTGTTGCATGTGAACATATGTTAGCTTAGAGTTAGCGTTAGCATATTAGCTCCTACATGTATTTGAAAAACTCCTCAAACTGTTTGCAAATACAAATGTAAAAAATAAAGTATGTTGCTACATGCAATAGTACTCTCTTAGTGAAATTAATAATATACAAAGTATTTTTCTTCATCCCGAACACGCTTTGTTGCATGTGAACGTATGATTGCATAGAGCTAGTGTTAGCATATTAGCTCCTACATGTATTTGAAAAACTCCTCAAACTGTTTGCAAATACAAATGTAAAAAATAAAGTATGTTGCTACATGCAATAGTACTCTCTTAGTGAAATTAATAATATACAAAGTATTTTTCTTCATCCCGAACACGCTTTGTTGTATGTGAACATATGTTAGCATAGAGCTAGTGTTAGCATATTAGCTCCTGCATTTATTCGAAAACGTCTCAAACTGTTTAAAAAATACAAATTTAATAAATGAAGTATTTTACTACATGCAATACTACTATTTAAGTGTATTTGTTAATGTACAAAGTATTTTTCTACAACCAGAACATGCTTTGTTGCATGTGAACGTATGTTAGCATAGAGCTAGCGTTAGCATGTTAGCTCCCACATGTATTTGAAAAACGCCTCAAACTGTTTGCAAATGCAAATGTAATAAATAAAGTATGTTGCTACATTCAATACTACTCTCTTAGTGTAATTAATAATGTACATCCATCTACATCCAGAACATATTTTGTTGCATGTGAACATATGTTAGCATAGAGCTAGCGTTAGCATATTAGCTCCTACATGTATCTTAAGTAACTTACGGTACTTTTTAAAAAAAATATTAAATGTTGTTTTAAAGCATTGAACCTTTTTCTAATAATTGAATTAAATTATTTATAAATTCAAACATTTAATTATTTGTTTTAATATAATTATTCTTTAAGTAATTTATTTTAAATTATATATACTTTGATATTCTAATTTAAATTATCAAAAAGTACAACTTGTATATTCAATGTTTTCTTTTGTTGTAGCCTTTTTAATTCAATATAAAAATGTTAGTATAATCGTGCAAAAGAGTAAATTTAATAAAATATTAATTTGGAAATTATTCCAAAAATGTATTAAAAACTTATACAACAACAATATTTAAAATAAAAATATTCTCTCTAATACTGAGATAAATGATTATTGTAAGTTTTACTCACATGTGTGCCTCTGTGTGATGCTCAGTGGGTCCGTGTGCTCTGGAGTACACGAAGCTAAAGACGTCCGATCACTTCTGGACGGACCCGTCGGCCAACGAGCTGGTCCAGCGGCACCGCATCCACGGAGCTCACCGGAGTCAGGACGTGTCTTCGGGGCGCAGGCCGGCCCTCGGGGTGAGACGCTCGCCTCACGTGAACGACCTTCTCGTTGTCGTCCGGGGTCTGACGTCCGATGGTTCTGTTCGTGTTGCAGATCCGTAAGAGACAGTCGAGCGTCAGCATGTCCGACGACAGATTTGCGGCGTCGGCCAGAGAGTACGTGGAGAGTCTTCACCAGAACTCGAGGACGCACCTTCTGTACGGCAAGAACAACGTCCTGGTCCAGCCTGTGAGTCGTAGGATTAACCTTAGTTTAAAGTGTGGTGTCAACGTTTATTAGGGGAAGGATTTTATTTTCAACTAACTTTTTTACTGGATTTCTTAAATCTCCTCCACAACAATTATTTCATTATGATGACAAAAATAAAATATTGTTTAATTATTTTTTATTATTAATTCATCCCTTATGCTAATAATTATGTGGAAGCTGTTGATTTATTTTAAATTTATTTTTTCAAGTTGTGTTGTAAACTAAATTTGTTTATTATAAAGTGAATTTATTTTGTTTATTTGTGATTAATATTAATTTTATATGTATATATATATATATGTATTTCTATTAATCTATAAATCTGAATTTGAAAATAATAAAAAACAAAAATATATATTAAAATAAAGAATAACCTTCATTTTTGTGTATTAAAATATATACATATACACACATGTATTTACCAAAAAGATATACCAAAAAACACATGCGTGTATATATATGATAATAAATAAATAATTTTAGTACAATAATGTCTACATTGTGATGTTGCTTTTTTCTTTTTAACAGTTTTCACAAGTGATGGGAAAATGTAGATTAATTAAAAGAGAAAAAAAATAATAAAATACATGTTTTTATTAAATAGCAAACCTAATAGTGAAGACATTAAATACAATTAATTAAGTCTTTAAATGTACATTCATGCATCAATGATATAATACTGTTGAATAGTTGTAGCTCTAACTTTTCATTTGGAATAATAACCATATAATAACCATAGTTCTACACTTGGTCTGAGTTATAATCTGCCAGTAGTAGTGAGAGAGCTGTGAATCAAAGTTGTTTATTTTCAAAATAAAAGTTTAACGTCTTTATTTGAGATGCAAAGAAAAAAGACATCTGAGATCAGACAGAAACATGTCGTTCTTGTCTCCCTGCAGAAGAAGGACATGGAGGTTCTGCGAGGTTACCTGTCGCTGCACCAGGCGGGCGACAGTCTCACCCTCAAGTGGACGCCCAACCACCTCATCAACGGCACGCTGGGCGACTGTGACCTGGAGAAAAGGTCAGATCTAACAGTTACAACTCCATCGATTCACACTTTATTGATCTTACGGAGAGAAAGTGACATGTCGAGCTGCCGACGCTTTCAAAGAGATGACAAAGAAAAATACTCACATCAATGTCTGATGAGATGAAATACAAAATACAATCTCGTTAAAATATAATATACAAAAATATGATCTTGAATAAAATACTAAAATAAAATCCTTGTGAAATACAAATTTAATCTTGAAAAAAATAAAATATACAAAGATATAAGCCTGATCAAATACAAATTTAATCTTTAAAAAATATAGTATACAATAAACAATCCTGATAAAATACAAGATTCAAAAATACAATCTTATTAAAAAACTAAATACAAATGTAATCTAAAATAAATATATTATCAATAGAAAATATAACCTTGATAAAGTACAAAATACAATCTTCATAAAATACAAATATAATCTTGGAAAAAAATACAAAAATAAAAAATTGATAAAATACAAAATACATAATTAATCTTGAAAAAATAGCAAAAACTATACAATACAAGATACAAAAATACAATCATGATAAAAAAATTTAAAAAAAATGAAAATCCTGAAAAAATACAATATTGATCAAATAAAATAAAAATAATCCTGAAAAAATGAAATCCTAATAAATTATAAAAATTTAAATCTTGACAAAAAAGTACCATCTAGCAAATGTGCTTCTTAAATCAAAATGTCAAGGTAAAATTAAAGATGATGAAACACATAAGATACAAAATATTAACATGAATAAAAATGATTTCAAAGTTATGTTGGATATTTTTTTATTATAAGAATATATTTATAAACTCTATTTGTAAATGATTTTATTAAATTATTAAAAATAAACAAATTAAACATATTCAATAAAAATCCTTCATTAGTCTCAATAGTTGATCACTTCTACTATCATAAATCTAGACTTTATCTTATCATCATGCATCTGATTCACATAAACGTATCTTTCCTCCACTGCAGACTGAAGAGGAAGTTGATCGCTGGACTAGCTCGCTCACTTCCTGTGTCTCTAATTGAATTGACGAACTGGTTCTTTCTGGTTTTCAGTATCTACTGGGATTATGCAATCACGGTTCCGATTCGTCAGATCGTCTGCATCCACTGTCACCAGCGACGTAAGGCTTCGACTCCTTTTAATGTCGGATCTCGACTCTGAACTTCTTCCATTCGTCTCCGGCAGCCGACTGCGGGGGGACGCTGGTCCTGGTCAGTCAGGACGGGATACAACAGCCGCCCCTGCACTTCCCCCCGGGTGGTCACCTGCTGGCGTTCCTCTCCTGCCTAGAAACCGGGCTCCTGCCACGAGGTCAGCTGGAGCCTCCGCTCTGGTCCCAGAAAGGGAAAGTAAGTCCAGGCCTGATTGTTACCCTGAGGTTTGAAACTTGACATGTTATGAGCAAACACTACTGGCTTGAAACGCAAACTGAATTTATCCCTTTTGTTGTCTCTGGGTCAAGGTGACCCGAAGGCTCGAAAAAATATGAGTTTGTGGTATCCCTTGTGTTTTCTCTGGGTCAAGTTGACCCGAAGGCTCGGAAAAATATGAGTTTGTGGTATCCCTTGTGTTTTCTCTGGGTCAAGGTGACCCAAAGGCTCGAAAAAATATGAGCTTGTGGTATCCCTTGTGTTTTCTCTGAGTCAAGGTGACCCGAAGGCTCGAAAAAATATGAGCTTGTGGTATCCCTTGTGTTTTCTCTGGGTTAAGGTGACCAGAAGGCTCGAAAAAATATGAGTTTGTGGTATCCCTTGTGTTTTCTCTGGGTCAAGGTGACCCTTAGGCCCGAAAACAAATGTGTTTGTGGTATCCCTTGTGTTTTCTCTGAGTCAAGGTGACCCTAAGGCTCGAAAAAATATGAGCTTGTGGTATCCCTTGTGTTTTCTCTGGGTCAAGGTGACCAGAAGGCTCGAAAAAATATGAGTTTGTGGTATCCCTTGTGTTTTCTCTGGGTCAAGGTGACCCGAAGGCTCGGAAAAATATGAGTTTGTGGTATCCCTTGTGTTTTCTCTGGGTCAAGGTGACCCGAAGGCTCGAAAAAATATGAGTTTGTGGTATCCCTTGTGTTTTCTCTGGGTCAAGGTGACCCGAAGGCTCGGAAAACTATGAGTTTGTGGTATCCCTTGTGTTTTCTCCGGAAGGCTTGAAAAAATATGAGCATGTGGTATCCCTTGTGTTTTCTCCGGGTCAAGGTGACCCGAAGGCTCGAAAAAATATGAGTTTGTGGTATCCCTTGTGTTTTCTCTGGGTCAAGGTGACCCTTAGGCCCGAAAACAAATGTGTTTGTGGTATCCTTTGTGTTTTCTCTGGGTCAAGGTGAACGACCTCCCTGGATACCATAAATACATATGCAGTGGTGAGGGTCGTTCACCTTGACCTGGAGACAACACAAGGGATACCACAAACCCATCTGTTATCGGGTGACCCAGAGACAACACAAGGGATACCACAAACATATTTGTTTTCGGGTCTTCGGGTCACCTTGACCCCGATCAACAAAAAGTTTAAAGAAATCTTATATATTTTTTAAATGTCTTTATTGAAGGAGAATTTACTGCAGAATATTGGTTGAATTTAAAATTTAAAAATAGAAATAAAGGACATAAAATGAACTGAAATGTCCGTGAAACAGTTCATCAAAACAAATTATTAAGTGTTGACAACACTGTCAATTCAAGTTTCTCATTCAAATTTCACAATTATTTTGAGATTCAATAATATTCAGAAAAAGAAATATAAGGAAAAAAAAGTCCTGAAGAAAGTTGAAGTTAAAGTTAATATGTTAAGAGAGTTTTTCATCATCTTTTGTGTTGATGTTTCAGGGTAAAGTGTTCCCAAAGTTACGAAAGCGAAGCAGCGCCGCCCGCCTCCTCGACGGCGACCGGAGCGCCGACGACAAGGAAGCCGCGGACTACGTGTTCCGGATCGTCTACCCGGGATACAGATACAACGCCAGTAAGTGACCACGTGAGAACCATGGTAACAGATTCGGTCTCTCTCCTCCTGATGCGTCACCGCAGCGAGCGGCTCTGGGTGTCGTCGCGGTAGTTCAGCCCCGGGCCTGGAGATGGCGCCGCTCTAACCTTGTCCTCTGTTGTCCACTGGTGCGAGCAGTCACTATAAACTACCACCACACCACGGGCAGCCGAGCGCCGTCGCTGGACGACGACGAGGAAGAGGAAGATAGGCTCCATGCTATGATCTCAATGATCTGCTCGCGGAACCTCACAGATCCAAATGTCATGAAAGGTTTTTATCACCTTAACACTCCCATCCAGCCCCTCCGCTCCTCCTCACCTCTTTCCTCCCTCCTTCCTCCCCCCATCCTCACCCACTTTGTTTGCCTGTTTCTCCATTTCCTCGCTGAGGCCAACAGTGCAGAGGTTCACAGTGTGGAACCAGAGACCCTTCGTTTGTCCGGAGGAGAGTCTTGGTAGATTGACGCAGAAGTTAGATGGATGGATGGATGGATGGATGCATGGATGGATGCATGGATGCATGGATGGATGGATGGATGCATGGATGCATGGATGGATGGATGGATGGATGCATGGATGGATGGATGGATAAGAGGGTTGTTAAAGGATGGATGGATAGATAATGTATGGATAAATTGAAGGATGGATGGATTTATATATTTGACAGATAATGGATGGTTGGATAAATTGAGTTAATGGATGTATAGATAGTGGAAGGATAGGTGGATGGATGGATGGGTACATTGATAGATGGATAGGTGGGTAAATTGAAGGCTGGATCGATAGATAAACCAAAAGATGGATGATGGGTAAATTGAAGGACGGATGGATGAATGATAAATTGGAGGATAGATGGATGGATAAATTGAAGGATGGAAGAATGGATAAATTGATGGATGGATGGATAAAATGAAGGACGAAAGGATAGATAAATTGATGGATGGATGGGCTGAAAAATTGAAGGATGAAAGTATGGATAAATTGATGGATGATGGATGATGGATGAAAGGATGGATGATGGATAAAATGAAGGATGAAAGGTTGGATAAATTGATAGATGGATTCATAAATGGATGGATAAAATGAAGGATGAATGGATGGATAAATTGATGGCTGATGGATAAAATGAAAGATGGAAGGATAGATAAATTGATAGATGGATGCATAAATGGATGGATGGATAAAATGAAGGATGGATGGATGGATGGATAAAATGAAGGATGAATGGATGGATGGGTTGATAAATTGAAGGGTGAAAGAATGGATAAAGTGATGGAATGGATAAAATGAAGGATGAAAGGATGGATAAATTGATGGATGGATGGATAAATTGAAGGATGAAAGGATGGATAAATTGAAGGATGTATGGGTTGAATTTAAACTTGATTCATATTATATTTAATTCATATTAAATAAGGATGATTATATAATTGTCGCTCCTTCTTGACAATATTAAGATTCACCTGACACTCGCCCTCTTCTCTCTTTCCTCTTCTCTCTTCACACTTTTATTTATTTATTTATTTTATACTCGGGCGACACCGTGTAGTACAGCTAGTACTAATACATTTAGAATGTGAATATACTGTTGTTTCTTTCTTCTCAGTCAGACAACAGAATGCGTTCTCGATGTACGCGGAAGGAAATGAAACATACATTTCTGGGATGTCAATGTGGTATAAATATTGGACGATGTTCTCCGATGGTTCCATCCTCAACTTCTGCACTGTTTTGACCTTTGACCTTAAAGAAAAAACGTCATCCTCCTCTTGGATCCATCAACTGCAACATGCCTGACAGTATTTGTTGCATGAGAACTGAGAGTCTGCAACACTTTTGTTTCTTTTCCTCGACTGTGTCCCCCCGTGTGATGACGAACCCCTCTTCCTCTTCCTCCCTCCCTCCCTCCCTCCCTCCCTCTGATCTCTCAGACTTTTTTGTGCAGTCGATACTGTTCACTGTAATCCTTCCTCCCCCTCCTCTCGCCTCCTCCCCCCAACATCCCTCTCATAACTGGTCCTGTGGGGTTCCGCAGTAGTAGAGACGTTGGAGTCCCGGTTGCCGTTGGTGGTTCAAGTCCTAACTTTATTTAAAGACTTTTTTTTCTTTTTTTTTAAAAAAAAGAGGCGACGACATGTCACTCGTCTTCTAAGTGGATCAATAGATTCACTGACATATTTATGACAGGTCATCAGCTCCAACCTGAAGAATTAAGGTGAAGAGCGTTTTTTTTTTTTTTTTTACTTCCTTCCCCTTTGTGTCTTCTTCTACTGGTGTCCATCTTTTTTCTTTTTCTTTTTTTTTTGTGTGTCTCCAATCTGGCTTCATGGTCCTCCTCCCCCTCCTTCTCTCCTCCTCTTCTCCTCTCCTTCATCCATCTCTCCGGTGAGTCCAGAAGGACCTTCTGACCCCTGCTGTCTCTTCTCGTCCTTCCTGAATGATCTGAACCCGCATGGCTTCCCAGCATCCCTTCTGCCTGCCCCCCCCCACCCCACCCTCCCTATGTCTTGACATAGAAGTTCATGGTTGAGCTGAGGGGCCTGAGTCATAATATGTAAGGCATGACCTTGATGTGACCTTCACCGTCCTCTCTGAGATGCCCTGGCTATGTCTCTCTCTCTCTCCCTCTCTTTCTGTCCCTCCATCCAGACCATGGCGACATGATGGTCATGCAGGCTTTCGGGGGGAGTCCGTCGTCGTGGCAACAGCCCGAGGCTCACGACTGTCTGTCGTGCTGTCCGGCCGGTGGCGGTGGCGGCGGCGGCGGCGGCGGCGGCGGCGGCGGCGGCATGTCCTTCGACTACCCAGCAGGATGTAGCTGTTTGCACGAGTCGGCGGACATCCACACGTAAATACTCTTCGCTTCCCTACTTCCCCTGAGAGAACGTTTAGAATGTTTTACTATGTTACTTCCTGGTCTGACGACACACGTGACCTTCACCTTCAATATATGTGTTTATTGTTGGTACAAAGTTTTATTTAAAAGGTCAGTTAAAGTTTTTTTAACTCATAAAAAAAGTTTTTAAAAAGACGTTTATGGCGTGTCACCACATAGGAAGTGCCCGGAACGAAATGACAGGGTGGACCGAGATAGTACTAATATCAATACAACGATATTTCGCAATTTGCTTTTTTCACTGTGCTGTATCGATTTTAAACAGCACCGATATTCTGGCTTTCAAATTATGTTTTATTTTTATCACAGTTCTAATATAGTTTGTATTTCAATATAGTGTGTGTAAAAATATCTTTATTTTATTTTATTATTTTTTATTTACAAGCACATATTCAAGGCATTTTTGTGTTGCAATTTAAATTCCAGTCGTTACATTAAAAAAAATAATCTCGCAAGATCCCAGCCATGACTGAGGATGAGAGGATACACTCAGTCGACTCCAGCAGCTTTCAAAACTGATGTTTGGACATATTTTCGTTTCAAAACAGATTAAAGCAGTTGCGACTTCGTCAAAATTCATGTGGTCTGTAAATTGTACAACACCAGAGTCAAGTACTCGACAATACTACAAATATATCCTTGTTACTACAGTATCACAACATATCGTATGCCCCTGTATCATGATGCACATCTTATGGCCAGATTCTTACCAATATACCTATTTGAAATTTCACTTTTAATAGTACGTTCTAAAAACATGTCAAATCAACAGAATACAGTGTTATTTGTAATTAAATTGTAATTACCAGACAATGTTCCCACTTTACTTAAAGACTTTACCACTAGTAAAACTTACATGACTAAAACTATAACTTTTAAATGCATTATAATGTCTTATGAATGAGTTTA
Source organism: Callionymus lyra (assembly GCF_982586985.1). Lineage (NCBI taxonomy): Eukaryota > Metazoa > Chordata > Actinopteri > Syngnathiformes > Callionymidae > Callionymus > Callionymus lyra. The sequence goes on along the minus strand of NC_141824.1, from coordinate 12,549,236 downwards.
AGATGCGTTACAAACTAAACTTTCTTAGTTAAGTTTAATTGTTTTTGAGTTTCATTCTTTTCAAAGCGGGTAATTGGTACAAAAATGTGAATTTTCTTTTGGTTCCAGAGTTCCACTGAAGGTTCTCTGCCAGAACATGAAGAGACAGATCGTGTCCAGAGCTTTCTATGGATGTAAGTCTACGATTTCATCTCTCAAATATCGCCTCATATTATCAAAATAAAGCAGATAAACAAGTGTTTCTTTGAGAGTAATCAAGCTTGTTTTTCCTTGAAACCACATCTTGTCCAATAAAATAACATGTAAAATATGAATTTAACTAATTTATGTCCGTTTTAACTGTTTTCGCCATAATTCTGGTGCTTTAAGAGGCTTTACAAAAAAATATTAAATATTTAATTAAAAATATTATCGACTAAGGTGAAAATATTTCACTTTTAATCCAAAGGTTCCTCCAGTCGTGCAGATGTTGCTGGTGATCTTGTAGCATGTCTTCACCATCAGATACATGGTCTCTGTTGACGTTCCACCCTCTCTCGCTCTCGCTCGTCCGTCAGGGCTGGCCTACTGTCGACACCTGTCCACCGTGAGGACTCACCTGTCGGCCCTGGTCAACCACAACATTGTTACTCCGGACAGACCCAGCGAGGCGTCGGGAGGTCTCAGCAAAGAAGTGTGGAGCAAGTACCAGAAGGACTGCAAGGTCAGACTTCCTGCCGCACGTTTAAACAGTTAACCTTCACAAGGGTCTCAAACCTTGTTGATAAAAAAATAAATATATACCATAATAAATAAATACCGAATAAGGGATGAAATGTCTCTTTAGAACTACAAGGAGCTGGAGCTGCTGCGACTGGTTTACTACGGTGGAGTTCAGCACTGCATCAGGAAGGAAGTCTGGCCCTTCCTGCTGGGACACTACAAGTTTGGCATGACCAAGAAGGATATGAACCAGGTCAGTCACGAACACTGAGTTATACACACACACAAACACATCTTTTATTATTAATGTTACATACATGTATAACCGTGATAGTAAAAGGATTACAAGGAAGGATTTGAAAGCCATTTATTTACGTGATCACTATATATGTAATATCATCATTTATGTGATCTTTATGTGTCTCATGGGATCATTTATTTATGTGATCGTTATATATGTAATATCATAATATATGTGATCTTTACGCGTCTCATGGATCATTTATTAACTTGATTGTTATATATGTAATATCATAATTTATGTGATCTTTACGCGTCTCATGGATCATTTATTTACGTGATTGTTATATATGTAATATCATAATTTATGTGATCTTTACGCGTCTCATGGATCATTTATTTATGTGATCATTACATATGTATTATCATAATTTATGTGCTCTTTATGCAGCTCATGGGATCATTTATTTACGTGATCTTTATGTATGTATTATCATCATTTATGTGATCTTTATACGTCTCATGGATCATTTATTTACGTGATCGTTAAATATGTATTATCATAATTTATGTGATCTTTACGCGTCTCATGGATCATTTATTTACGTGATCGTTATTTATGTAATATCATCATTTATGTGATCTTTACGCGTCTCATGGATCATTTATTTACTTGATTGTTATATATGTAATATCATAATTTATGTGATCTTTACGCGTCTCATGGATCATTTATTTACTTGATTGTTATATATGTAATATCATAATTTATGTGATCTTTACGCGTCTCATGGATCATTTATTTACGTGATCGTTATATATGTAATATCATCATTTATGTGATCTTTATGCGTCTCATGGGATCATTTATTTATGTGATCGTTATTTATGTAATATTATCATTTATGTGATCTTTACGCGTCTCATGGATCATTTATTTACGTGATCGTTATATATGTATTATCATAATTTATGTGATCTTTATGTGTCTCATGGATCATTTATTTATGTGATCGTTATATATGTAATATCATCATTTATCTGATCTTTATGCGTCTCATGGGATCATTTATTTATGTGATCGTTATATATGTAATATCATAATTTATGTGATCTTTATGCGGCTCATGGGATCATTTATGGGTGTAATGTGATCATTATGTGTCATGTATTTTTGTATAGTGTTATTTATGTTAATCTAATTCATAACATGCATGAGAATTCACTTTTAAATTAGAATTCTCTCTTGGATCTAATTCTGAGATCTTGTTTTCCCACTGGCACTAATCACCCTCCGTGTAAAAGTACCAGAAGTACCTGTAGTAATAATAATTATTATTATATTTGAAAGTTGAACGTTACAATGTTTCACCCACAGTAACAGTTGCCTTGGTTTCCCAGTGTCGCCATCTAGTGACTTGATCTGACTCCTGACTGTCTCTAGATTGACAAGCGGGTGAGCGAGCACTACACGCAGGTCATGCAGGAGTGGAAGGCCTGCGAGGTCATCGTCAAGCAGAGGGAGAAGGAGATGCAGTCGGCCATCTTCGCCAAACTGTCGTCAGGAAGCAGCATCGACAGTCACGTCCTCCGCCTCGTCCACAGAGACTCCACGCTCAGCAATGAGGTGCGTCCCCGGAGCGAAGACGTCTCCTCCGACCACTGACACCTGCCCCCCCCCCCCCCCGACAGGTCTTCATGTCCGTGGACGAGCCGGACGGCGGGAGCCAGGACACCCCCAGTGGAGACGACTGCACCCCGGCCATGACCACCCTGGTACCCCCCGCAGCCGCCCCCCAGGAGGAGCGACCCCTAGTGGAGTTTGACTCACCGGACTCCGGCCTGCCTTCCTCCAGAAACTACTCAGTGACCTCTGCTCATTCCCAGATCCTGTCCAGCATAGACGACGGGCAGAGCACGGAGGAGGAAGGCGGGACCCCGAGTGAGGCTGGGGGGTGTCGGGACTCTCTGGCCGAGGAGAGACTATGCAGTCAGCTGGACAGACTCGTGACCAGCGAAGGGGTTTTACCGTCTTTGTCTTCGTACACAGTACGTGTTGACGCCGCGTCCTCCTCAGTGAACTCAGAAATCATTTATTAACTTTGAGGGGCCACAAGGCGTGAGTGGAGAGAGAGAAGCTGCATAAATGGTTTCTGCTGTTCTCAGATTGAGCTGTTGGACACTGTGGCCCTCAACCTGCACAGGATAGACAAAGACGTCCAGCGCTGTGATCGCAACTATTACTACTTCAACACTGCCAACCTGGAGAAGCTGCGCAACATCATGTGCAGGTAGAGACACCTATGGAGTAAATCAGTGCCACCATTGTAACGAATGGTTAACATTTCAAACGTTGAACCTTTTTTTTCAAATTGAATAGTTGAATTTTTTTTTCTAATCTATAATTTAATAAAATGAATCTAATTTTAAAAAAAGAATTCAGCTCATGTTAATTTAAAGACCGTACATTTAAGGAATATTAAATTTAGAAAATGTATTTTTTAATTATTATAATTTTAATATCAAACTCAACAGTATGTTTTGAAAAAAAATTGAAAAGATTAAATAATTTCTATTTAAAGAAAAAACAAATGTAACCTTTTAACCCTTGTGTTGTCTCAGGGTCAAGGTGACCCGAATGCCTGAAAACAAATTAGTTTTTTTTTGTGGAACCCCCGGTTCACCTTGACCCAAAGACAACACAAGGGATACCACAAACACATTACTTTTCGGGCATTCCGGTCGACTTCACCCTGAGATAACACAAGGGTCTATATATACAAATTATTCAATTTAATTTCTTATTTTAAATGTTATTTTTAAGCATTTCATTATTTATTTATTTTAATATTAATTTCATTTTATTTAATAGTTTGATTAAAAAAATCGAAACGTTTGATACTATAATTCAATTAATGAATACATTTTAAAACTTTGTTTTATTTGCAACCTAAGAGTATAACATGTTGGTATAATAGTTGTGGCACTATTTTTACTACTGCATTTAACATATTTTATTACAAAATAATACATTTAAAATATTTATTTTTTAACTATTGTTATAGAATATTAAACTGTATGCGTAAAAAAAACAACACATTCATTTTGAAATTAAATTAAATTTCTTTTAATTGTATTATTAAAAACATAAAATAAAATCAACGATTGGATTTAGAAATTATTGAATTCATTAATGATGTTTTAAAGTAAGTTTCAATCATTTAAATGTTCAATATTCTGATGCTACTGATGTGCTTCTCTCTGATGGTCCTCACCTGTATCTCCTGACTCGTGTCTCAGCTACGTGTGGGAGCACCTGGAGGTGGGCTACGTCCAGGGCATGTGTGACCTGCTGGCGCCGCTCATGGTGATCCTGGACGACGGTGAGGACCACGAGCGAAGGAGAGACGTTGATGAGATGTTTGACCTCATGTGTCTTTTCCAGAGTGTCTGGTGTACAGTTGCTTCACTCAGCTCATGAGGAGGATGAGTCACAACTTCCCCAACGGTGGCGCCATGGACACGCACTTCGCTAACATGAGGTCTCTCATCCAGGTGAGGGAAGCTGAGAGTGTGTGTGTGTGTGTGTGTGTCTGTGTGTGATGTGCGCACGTGTTGAGCTCTCGCTGTGTCGCAGATCCTGGACTCGGAGCTGTTCGAACTGATGCAGCAGAACGGAGATTACACTCACTTCTACTTCTGCTACCGCTGGTTCCTGCTGGACTTCAAGAGAGGTTAGTGACATGGTAACTCTGTAGTTCATCATTATGACCACCAGAGGTGTCCATACTACTCGTCTGGAGTAGTAGAAGTACATGTATATAAGGTAAGGTAAGGTAAGGTAAAACTTTATTGTTTTTTTTCCAATAGCCAATACATACAGCATTTTTTTTTTTTATATAAAAAAAAAATCAAAATAAAATAAGAACAATGACATAAAGAGAAAGAACAAAGATATGGAAGTATATCATCATCATATTGAATAGTTTAAGTTATTTAAAATGCAAAACGTTTTGATTTCAAAGATGTTAGTGTTTAAGACAAGATAAATAACAGATATTAATGATTCCAATAATTATAATTGTTTTTAAAAATAATTTCATTCAATATTTTTATGGGCTAATTTGTTTGTTTTTTATTGTAAAATTAAATTAAATAATTTGTATATTAAAACCCTTTTTTCTTTAATAATTGAATTTAAAAATTTGAATATTATTTCAAAATACAGTCACAAGATTGTCTGCGTGTGATTGGCTAAAAGTTCACTTGAAGTTTCTTTCAATAAAATGTTTTGTTTAAATATGTACTGTATATGTTTTAAAACATTTTTTATTTTTAATAATTTAATTAAATATTTATTATTTTGCGATGGTTTTTATTGAAAAAAATGTAATTAAATAATTATACCAAACCTTTTTTATTTTAATAATTGAATTTAAAACAGTCACATGATCGGCTGCGCGTGATTGGCTAAAAGTTCACTTAGTAGTAGATTAGTAGCTCAAATCACTAAATCATTCATTTTCAAAACATTTTCTTTTTTTAACTTAAATGATTAAAAATAACAAATCAATCAAACCTTTTACATAAAAACTATTAAATTCAATTATTCAATAAAGCAAATCTAACTTTTCAATATATAAATAATTGAATTCAATTATTAAAAAAAAAAAACAATGCTTCAAAAAATAACAAATTAAAACAAAAGTTTAATTATTTAAAATGTCAAATGTAACCGTTCAATATTTGATGGCCTTGATCCAAACTAGTCTAGAGATTCTAGTGACAGTGTCTTTATTTTAAAGGCCACTAGATGATTTTTGAGACATCTGGAGGACCATGTAAAATTAACTTTCCATGCCAGATTTGGCCCCTGTGCCATGTGTTTAAACAGTTTTTGGAAAGTTACAGCGTAACTGCTGGAGTTTAGCTTAGCTGACCACGTCTAACTAGCAATAAAGAGCTTTTGAAATTGGTTTGCCGTCAATGATTTTAAGTTATCATAGTTCAACTTTTTAAATAAAGTTTTTTTTTCATTTCTTTGACTCCGCCCACCTCACCCGCCTCACCCGCCTCACCCGCCTCACCCGCCTCACCTCCCCTGTGTTCAGAGCTGCTGTACGACGACGTGTTCACGGTGTGGGAGGTGATCTGGGTCGCGCCCAGGATCTCCTCGCAGCACTTTGTCTTGTTCCTGGCGCTGGCCTTGGTCACCGTGTACCGCGAGATCATCATGGACAACAACATGGACTTCACGGACATCATCAAGTTCTTCAACGGTGAGACTGACGTACAAATGGAAGTTTATCTTTCCCGTAATGATATGAAACTATTGGATTAAACTATTTTAAATAATGTTTATCTTGATCTTTAAAGTATGTACTTTTTTGAGTATTGTTTTGATTGTTTAAGCGCTTTGTGACCCTGGTCTCGAAAAGCGCTATATAAATAAATATTACTTACTTACTTACTTACTTTAAATTGTTTAATTAAGATGTTTTTTTAAGCATTGATTTTGATTTATTTAATTTGTATATGAAAAGTTAAAATATTTGTTTCCTCAAATGATTAAATTAAATTAAATTTATTTATCTTATTTTATTTTTTATGTATTATTTTTTATTGTTTATGAAAAATTGCTGGCTATTGGTAAAAAACAATTTCCCAAAGGAGACCTCCTGAGGGATCAATAAAGTTTTACCTTACCTTACCTTAAATAATGCATTTTTTTTAAACTTTCATTTAAAAAAATAAATTTATTTTTAAATTCAATATTTAAATGATCATGTGAGGGTTCGATTAAAGTCTTTATATTGCATTTAAAATGCTACAATTTTAAAAAATTGGAATTTAGAAAATATGTGTTTTAACTATTTCAATAAGTATCATGATACAGCTGATGAGGTTTCATGATACAGCCGATGAGGTTTCATTAAATCTTTTATGGAGTATCATGATACAGTTGATGAGGTTTCATTAAATATCATATGGAGTATCATGATACAGTTGATGAGGTTTCATTAAATATTTTATGGAGTATCATGATACAGTTGATGAGGTTTCATTAAATATCTTATGGAGTATCATGATACAGTTGATGAGGTTTCATTAAGTATCTTATGGAGTATCATGATACAGCCGATGAGGTTTCATTAAATATTTTATGGAGTATCATGATACAGTTGATGAGGTTTCATTAAGTATCTTATGGAGTATCATGATACAGCCGATGAGGTTTCATTAAATATTTTATGGAGTATCATGATACAGCCGATGATGTTTCATTAAATATCTTATGGAGTATCATGATACAGCCGATGAGGTTTCATTAAATATCTTGTAGAGTATCATGATACAGCCGATGAGGTTTCATTAAATATCTTGTAGAGTATCATGATACAGTTGATAGTTGATGTGGTTTCATTAAATATCTTATGGAGTATCATGATACAGTTTATGAGGTTTCATTAAATATCTTATGGAGTATCATGATACAGTTGATGTGGTTTCATTAAATATCTCATGGAGTATCATGATACAGTTGATGAGGTTTCATTAAATATCTTATGGAGTATCATGATACAGCCGATGATGTTTCATTAAATATCTTATGGAGTATCATGATACAGCCGATGAGGTTTCATTAAATATCTTATGGAGTATCATGATACAGCCGATGAGGTTTCATTAAATATCTTGTAGAGTATCATGATACAGTTGATGAGGTTTCATTAAATATCTTATGGAGTATCATGATACAGCCGATGAGGTTTCATTAAATATCTTGTAGAGTATCATGATACAGTTGATGAGGTTTCATTAAATATCTTATGGAGTATCATGATACAGTTGATGAGGTTTCATTAAATATCTTATGGAATATCATGATACAGTTGATGAGGTTTCATTAAATATCTTATGGAATATCATGATACAGTTGATGAGGTTTCATTAAATATCTTATGGAGTATCATGATACAGTTGATGAGGTTTCATTAAATATCTTATGGAGTATCATGATACAGTTGATGAGGTTTCATTAAATGTCTTATGGAGTATCATGATACAGTTGATTAGTTTCATTAAATATCTTATGGAGTATCATGATACAGTTGATGAGGTTTCATTAATTATCTTAAGGAATATCATGAAACAGCTGATGAGGTTTCATGATACAACTGTGTAAAAAGGAAATGTTATGTTTAAAAAACGAAACACATTTTCAATGTTTAAACGAAACCATATAACTTTCTCATGGCACTAAAAGTCTGTGATCCGCAGAGATGGCCGAGCGGCACAACGTCCAGCACATCCTGAAGCTGGCGCGGGAGCTCGTGCACCGGGTCCAGTCCCTGATGGACAACAAGTGACCCACTTGAAGAACGGATCCAGTCCGTCTGTTTACTTGTCGCGTGGCGCCCCCTGCTGTCTGGTCCGAACATGTGGATTTGTCTGCATGCTTGTGAGTTTGAGCCACTGTGATGCATCCTTGTGTGGAAGTACGTCTGTGACGTCAGAGGATTGGAGGAAGTTAACATCTAAAATGATGAAACTTTGAATTTTATCATTGAAATGTTAAGTATTTAATTCTTATTTTATTATTGAATTGAATAGTTACTGAATTAAAAGGTTGAATTTTTTTATGTTGGTACTGTTACACCAATATTGTTGTATCGAAATTATATTAAAATATTGCATTTTGAACATTTATTAAGAGATCAAACATTTATTATTCAATTCAATTATTCAGAAAAAAAACGTTAACCCTTCAATTTACAAATTATATTCTATTATTTAATAAAAACTAATTCAAAAGTAAAGACATTATTGAATGTAGTTGGAAAAAAACAAAAGTACTGAGGTACTGGATCGGTACTCTGTTGGTATTGTCTGGTTTCAGTTTCACATTTTCACATCAACATTTTTATATTAAATTTAAAAGACTACCAATGAGAAAATATTGTGTTTCAAAATTCAACCTTTCAATATATAAATTATTAAATTAAAAATGTATTTAAAAAAAACAAAAAACGTTTCAATAAAAATGTTTCAACATATGAAATGTTAAATCCACTCAACAATCTAACGGCACTGATATACTTCCGTATCCTAGTCTGTCCGGTCCGGGTGTGAGTGCGAGTGTGTGTGTGTGTGTGAGTGTGTGTGTGTGTGTGCATGATGCAACAACACACCTTTAAAACCACCTCTCTGAGTGTGTAAGGAGTCCGAGACTTAAGCCACGAAGACCACGTTAGTGACCAAATGAACTGTGCCAACAACTCCTGAGTGTTTTATACATGTGTGTCGCCCACTTGTGACCCCCCTCCTCCCTCACCCCCCCTCCCTCACCCCCTCCCTCCCCCGGCCGGGTTAACTCCCCCCCTCTCACAAATGTTGCCTTCCTCCTCTGCACTTCTGTGAGTGTGTTGCTGGTGCCGGCGACGCCTCCGAGGTGACGGCGGAGGTCAGAGGTCGTGGTCCAGGACGATCAGCTGCCAGACAGTCGTCGGCCATGTTTGACTTCTGCTCCCAGCATGAGAAGCACAGAAGGCCAAAGCACAGCCGCTCTCCTGGGAGAGTCTTTCGATACCAAGATGTAACCTTGTCGTCGATCTACTGCAGTCCACATGGAAGTACCTGACGGATCCATTAAAACATCCAAGAAAACTTCTGCTCCTTAAATATTATGTACAAACAATCTTAGGTGTTTATAATCAAAACAACCCACATGTGAGCCAGAAAAAATGTAGCCATTAACTTAATGAAACAGTTGATGAGGTTTCATGAAACAGCTGATGAGGTTTCGTTAAACAGTTGATGAGGTTTCATTAAACAGCTGATGAGGTTTCATGAAACAGCTGATGAGGTTTCGTTAAACAGTTGATGAGGTTTCATTAAACAGCTGATGAGGTTTCATGAAACAGCTGATGACGTTTCATGAAACAGTTGATGACGTTTCATGAAACAGTTGATGACGTTTCATGAAACAGTTGATGAGGCTTCATAAAACAGCTGATGAGGTTTCGTTAAACAGCTGATGAGGTTTCATGATACAGCTGATGAGGTTTCATGAAACAGCTGATGAGGTTTCATGAAACAGTTGATAAGGTTTAATGATACAGCTGATGAGGTTTCATGAAACAGCTGATGAGGTTTCATGAAACAGTTGATAAGGTAAGGAGTATCATGATACGGCTGATGTCAATTTTCAATTAAGTAAATTAACAACTACTAGCAAAGTATAAGAAATACCTTTGAAAACCAAAATAAAAAAATCGCAGAATACTGTGAATAGATGGATATGAAGATAAGTTCAGGTGGATTGTGGGTCTTCCGGTTGCAGAAAGGATCTCAAATGATAAGGAAATCATCCTAATTTAATGTTTTAAAGTTGACGAGGAAGTATGAGGTACTTCCTTCAAGTCACAGATACTTTTTCTCTGGACGACAAACTTCCACAGTGCATGAGAAACATTTGTGTAGTCGCACAACAAACGCCTCCCTGGACCAGTACAAGTGTTACCGGAGCGTCACCAGCTCGACCCCAGGAAGCCGGAGTCAAACATGCCGACCGCTGGCGGCCATCACCTCCAGCGCCCCCTACTGGGCGGAGCCAATCAATTCACCCTGAGACACAGCTGCGTTTGATGCCAAACTAAAATCCAGTATTCAGGGAATTAGTCTTAGTTTTTGCTCGGAGGGCGTGTGTGCCTGAAGGAGTTTTGATACCCCCCCATGAAAAACCTCCCCCCCATCGCTGCCCCCCACCCCCCCCACGCCCCCCAACTTCCTGTCCAGCACCACTGCATACTAGCGCCGCATCTGTGGTCCAAGTGCCATGAGTCTTCCCCAAAATCCTCAAGTGTACTGTCGGGCTCTCTGATGTGCCAGAACCCCCGAAAAAAAAAAAAAAACCACCACCTCTCCACCTGCCTCGGGACCCTGGCTCCCGGGGCAGGGTTTTCTCTTCTTCCAATCAGGACCTTCTGTACCAAAGCCTTGAACAGCCCCCTCCGTGGCATGACGACAATGTGCTGCATCTTGAAGACCGACTGTTTACTTACACGTGTTGACTATTTAAAAATAAAATAAAAATATATATAAAAGTTTCTTCAATAACCTGCGACGGGACGAAGCGGATCTTGGCTGTAAATAACGGAAAAAAAGGTGATATTTCTAAGCGAGACGTCGAGACGAGACACACTTCATTCGCTCAAATCTATTTTTCTGTTGTTTACTTGTGCCGAGATACAGAATGTTTGTTTCCAGTTGACTGTTAAGTGTTCCTTCTCAATGTCGTGCACTGACTTTGGAGATTTCTATTTATTTAGAGAGAGGTTGCATTACTATGTATTGATGACGCATCATTTGCCTTGAATGTATTGTATTATTAAAACAAGAGTTTGTTCATTACATCTGGTGTTTCTTCCTGCTCTGACTCTTAATATTTACATTGAAGTGTGT